>NC_052349.1:50824605-50861678 GCF_009727055.1 Benincasa hispida
AAAAAAAAAAAAAGGAAAATTTATACGGTATTCTCGCTCTCTATCAAAATCTCGCTATTTCGCTCTCGCTCTCTCAAAATCTCGCTCTCTCTCATAATCTCGCTCTCGAATTTGATTGGGAAGTTCAGTGGCAAAAAGAAGAAGATTCATTAGCTCGTTATTTAGTCAGACTTGTTGAGATGACAGAACCCGTAAAAATTATTCAACAAGCTTTGGAAGGAATTCCAGGGGCACTTTATGAAAATTTAGAAATACGATCTTTTGATATAGGAAAGTCTCCGGAATGATAATTAAACAGACTCAATAATAATGTTAGGAAGGGCAAGGTCGAGGGTTCAAAGTTCGACATACAAATGAAAGGAAGGTCGAGGGGTGAAAATTCGACCTATCTAGGTCGAATTTTGAACCCTCGACTTATTTTTAAAAAAAAAACAGCAATATTTTTACAAATAGTTTGAAAACAACAATATTTTCCTAAATAGTTTCTAAAAGGACAATATCCTTTTAATTTTCTCGTAAAAAAAACTGCATGATATTTTTGCTATAAAGTCTAAATATTTTTAGATATTTTTTATATTTAAAAAATCTCATAATTATATAATAATTTATTAAAGCTGATAATATCCTTTATTATTTGATTAAGAAAAAGTAAAATTTTCAAATTTGAATCACTCACCGTTCGAATTAACCCAATTAACTTTCCGTTAGTTTTTCGTTAAGTGTGTTGTGGGCCCTCAATTCGATTATTGAAGAGATTGGTTCCACAAAAGACAAAAAAAATTTACATATTTTACCAAAATATATTTAAAATTACCTGTTTTGTCTATTTTTTAAGCAACAATATTCTTTTTATGAATTCTTAAATTGATAATAGGAAAGGTAAAGAAAAAAAGGGAAAAAAAATACCGTTTTGGTCTTGGTACGGAAAAATTAAAAGGATATTGTACTTTTAGAAACTATTTAGAAAAATATTGTTGTTTTCAAACTATTTGTAAAAATATTGTGGTTTTAAATAAGTCGAGGGTTGAAAATTCGACCTAGATAGGTCGAATTTTGAACCCTACCCTCGACCTTCTTTTTTTTTCTAGGAAAATATTGTTGTTTTCAAACGGATTTTGTTACCTCAACAAGTCTGACTAAATAACGAGTTAATGAATCTCCTTCTTTTTGCCACTGAACTTCCCAATCAAATTTGAGAGCGAGATTATGAGAGACGGCGAGAGTTTTAGCGAGAGCGAGTTTTTGATAGAGAGCGGGAATACCGTACAAATTTTCCTTTTTTTCCTTTTTAATTATTACACATTCCACCTTCTTCTTTCTAATCCTTTCTTCTTCTTTTTTTTAATTTTCCATTTTATAAAAAAAAACTCTAAAAATATTTATTGTTTTATTTAAACTTTAAAAATAATAAATTAAAAAAATAATAACTCATAAAAAAAAAATGTAAATTAAATATCTCATTTATATAAAAATAATTACAAAAATCAATGAGTCTCACAAGGCGGACGTCGTCGATTTCGAGCTGGTTGTCGTCGTCGACTTCGAACTTGAGATTACTCGGGTTCTTCTTAATGTTGCTCTGGTACCTCTGCAGGTACTTCATAATATAAATATTCATTATGCTCTCCACGACCCCGACCATGTCCATGCACGTATGAAGACGAAGGAACAGCCTCTGAGTCATAATGTCTTGAACCAAATGTTGGCATCATCATCATCGGACTAACATAATCAGTTTAATTCTGCGTCTGCGTCATAAGGGGCAACTCTTCCACATCATGTGCAATCTCATCAAACTCATCCTCTTCCCGAACAGGTCCTCTACGTCTAGGAGCTAGTGGAGGAACAATAGGTATATCGTACATTATAATGAATTTTCTCCTTATAGTTTTGGTTGTCAATACATATAGCAAGAACTTGGTTCGAATCATTCGTAACATCACGGAGTTTACTGTTGTTCGATCTCTGTGAATTATAAAACAATTAGACAATATTTAAAATAAATTTAAATTAAAAAATTAGATAATATTCGTTCATTTACCAGATGACCCACAGCTGCTCCCGGACGAGTATGACGACGCCGTGTGAAATTATTTCGATTATACTAGTATATGCTCTTGGAGTGTGACATCTTGTGGCTCAAACCATGTTTTACAATGAGATAACCCCCAACTGCATATAAACCTTGCTACGATTAGTGCCTAATCTGCCTACTACTTAATGTGCATACTGTTTTGTCGGACCAATCTTGCCATCCCTATTGTTCAATTATACTAGCAGTATGGGTGGTGCATATTACAATCGATTGGGATCATCTCTTGCTGTAAAACTAAATGTGTCTCATCACCCTGTAGGATACAATGCCACTGCACCCAATGTGGAAGACTACATAATGAAGAAGGACTTCATTATCGGCTGCACAATAATGTTTTGGTACACATTATCTTATCAAAAAATTTATCTGGCATATGATAATCACAATAATAGTTTTGTAACTGTGCCTCCCAAATAGCCTTGTAAACACAAATAATATTACATTATAAGATATAATTAAAGACAAATATGCAATACAAATGCATAAAATAGATGCAATTCGGTTTTAGTGTTAGATGGTACCTGTTCAGGTGACGATAGAGTACTCAACTATTTTTATATTGGTATGACTACATTTGGTGGCTGGTTCCTAATGGTCATATCCAAATTTGTCTTTCTCTCACTTAAATTTTTGTAGAATTGATTAATTTAGAATTGTAAAAATTTAAAGCTAGAATCAGGTGGATATAAATAATTAATGAATTTACAGATCAGACAGACTTATTGTATCGTTGAGAACTGTAGTTACTCGTCTAACTAATTTGAGCAATCATAATATATGGTAGGTTGTGGACTTGTTGAAAATTGCTCCTCCAAGCTCATAGTTGCAAAAGTATGAGAGGCCTCATCTTATCTCGTCGAACCTTAAGTCTTGTCTTGGCATACGTTGTCTATACAACTATGCAAGTCATGCCCACCCCACGATATGCCGCTCTTTCTGCATCAAAATGGATGATTTAGGCTAATATTGCTAAGAATCATCAATGAAAAATAATGTACTTGAATTCTATCTTAAAGGAACATACTTCCACGCCATCATTTGTAATTAAATGCTCGCTGGCATTATCTTATGAGGTTCTTTCGTCTGCATTCATGTGAGCTTCACGAAATGTGTGTCCTCCTAACCTATAAGTTACTTTTAAACCTCGATACTGATGTAATTCTGTCAGTGAATAGGTTGAGGTTCGCACCGTATGTATCAGTTGACAAATCTTCTCAGATCGTAGTGCATATTTTTCAGCTATTCCATATAGCCGTTGACCGCTCACCGTCAACATGGTTAACTCCACAACATTTCTATGTCTGTATGCAGTGGATATGTGGCAACTCTTCAATCGACATATGGAGATTGTATTGCCGTCTCGGGCCTCCATCCTCGACTCATAGTTATGCTCAGATTCAGTTTGTCCAGAACTTCTGTAAGTCAATAGTCTGCCGTCCGAGCGTCTGTGCATAGCATATTCGGTTCTCCAAATTGTACGCATCTCGCCAATGACAGACTATAGATCTGAGTGAATGGACGGTCGCAAAACATTCGAATCACAGTCCTGGGTTTATCTTGATACCTCATGCAATCCCTTGATTTCGCCTTCTTCTCGAGAATAGGTTTCAATTCTACATTTGCAAGAATTGGTTATCTGAGCAGGTATAGATGCAGTTTATCAGGCAATACATTCGACTCCTTGTGAGGGATCTTTCTCTATTATTATTCATTGTCTTGAGATACACGATTTTTGTCGGTCATCTCACCTTCATATCTGAACTCCTTCCATAATGTGCATGAGTCCCATGCTCTTAGAACTGAAATGTTGCGAACAAAATGATTCTTTAGACGTCTCTTATTTATTTCCTTTTGTCTATCTTCAATATGCTTTGTTGAAATCTTTTGAATTTGAAAACTTGATCGCCCGACGACTATAAACATTATTATTGACACCTTAATAATTCACTTATCAATGAGAGTGGATTGGACAGAAACCAGCTACTCGACAACGATTGGATTTTGTACCAGTTAGACATTTAATCGAAGGATGTCCTTCGGTTACTAAGAACGGTCTCCACATAATGATGGGTTGAATAATAAATAATTTTTACTATATATTCATTTTATTGATATTCAATTTTTTTATTATAATTTAGTGTATATTCAATTTTTTTATAATAATCTACTGTATATTCAATTTTTTTTTTGTAATCAATAAAGTTTTACATTATAATAATCTAATATATTCAATTTATTGTCTGATGATTATTCAATTATTACGATTATTACCTTTTTTCTCTTTTTTTTATATATATTTCTATGGAAAGTTCAAATAAAGTGAAGACTCTCGCTCTCTCCTAAGATCTCGCTCTCTCAGTATCACTCTCTCCTAAGATCTCACTCTCTCGATCTCGATCTCGCTCTTGCTTTCGCTTTCGCTCTCCCACTCGCACTCGCTCTCGCTCTCTCACTCTCATTCTCGCTCTCGCTCTCGCCTAAGATCTCGTTCTCTCTCAATATCTCGCTCTCTCTGTTATTGTTGTTATTTTTCCATTAATGATTACTACCTTTCATTTCTTCTGGAACAATCACAAACACTTTTTTTTTTATTATGGATCTATTTTTTTTGTTCATAGACAAAGCTAATTCGGAATTGTCTTTCATTCCAAGGCATAACTTGTATCCATGCGCTTCATATTCGCCTAGAGTTCGCTCCCAGAAATATAGTCATCCCCACCCCTCACGTCAATCCCACAAGCCTCCATCTAATTCGAAATGATAACAAAATGCATAAGTTATTAGAAGCAGCTCGAGTACACAGATACATATAGTATATCATCTCATTACTTTATTTCCTCTATGAGGGAAAAAGGAAAGTAATAAACCTGCAATCTCGAGGGTGGATGTGTGTCGAAACTTCAACCTTCGACAACCTAAGCGAGATTCGCGAGATTTCCCTTGTCGAAGGTTGAAGTTTCGGCTTATGTATTGTTTCCAAGTTTTTCTTTGTTCGTCGAGTTCTCAACGTTCAACCTCTAGCCTCGAATTCCCAAAACAACAATATTTCTCTAATAAGTTTTGAAAACAACAATATTAATATTAAAGGTCCATTTGGTACATATAATTTCAATTTAACTATTTTAGTCCATCAATTTTGAATAATAGATTTAAAATAATAGAAAACAATCCATTAATGAAAAGAGAGACCTTTTAAATCTATTATTCAATTGATGGACTAAAATTGTTGAATTGAAACTATAAAGACTAAATGCACCTATTCCTTAAAATTCAAAGACTTAAAAAGTATTTTTTTCAAAAAAAAGAAAAAAAAAGAAAAGAAAAAGAAAACCTTGTATCTAATGAGCTATATTCTATAGTCTGATAAGTTGTAATAACTTTGAAATTTTGATCTAATAAATTTATATATAATTGATAATGATAGTTAAACGATAATATTATTATGAATATTATAATACTAAATAGATGTCTATTGTTTAGTGTTCCAAGTCGTATTACCCTTCATATTGTCTATGTACCTTGTAATTATTCATGTTTGGTATTCATATAAGTTCACATCCTACTTATCATTTTGTCTATAAATAGTAGTATTTTGTGGAACCTATTGGTGAGAAATCTACATCAAATTTAACTATAATTTTCATTGTCCAATTTTATAATTTTAGTTTTTATTTATTATTATTATTATTATAGTTCTCCTCTTCAATTCCATAACAAATATGACATTTTGATTAGATTAATGAGTAATATAATTTGAGATGATAGGAAACAAATTCAAGTTAAATGAATAAGACAAATAAATAAAGTTAGGAATATGGGTTCAACAACTTTGATTAGATAGGTCGGCAAAAATATCACTCTAATTGATTTATGCTTGCTAGCTCATTTCTATTTTTATTTAATTAGTTTATTCTCTTGTATATATGGTGTCGAATTATTCTTTGATGGCTAAATAATTCATGTTTAATTTAAATATAATAAACCAAAGTGAACCTAGCTTAATTATCGTGAGATCAAAACTAAAAGAGCAATAATTTGTTTAACAATTTTGAATTTAAATAAACATTAATTGTCCAAACTCACACAAAACTTATAATTTACTCATAAATATAAACTGTAGGTTAAGCATTACACATCTAGATAATTCAAGCTAGAAGACTAATATTTCATTTTTATTTTGTGTGTGTGTTTTGAATTAAATGATTCTTTTCTTCCAATTTTTAATTATGTGAATTTCTAAAAATAAAAACTATTTACTGAAAACGAGTTTTCTTAATTTTCAATTTTTAACTTAGTTTTTCAAAACGATAGCAGTAGAAAGTGGATAATAAATTTAAAACTAATATTTATAAGCTTATTTTATAGAAAAAAATTAAAATAAAGGTTCCATTTAGTAACAATTTTATTTATAGTTATTTGTTTTTAAATATATGTTTATTTTTTCCTAAATTTCTTATTACGGTTTCACATTTTTCAAGAAACACATGAATTCTTAGTTATTATTATTTTCTTTTAAGTTTTTGAAAACTATTTTATTAGTTTTCAAATTTTGACTTGAGTTTTAAAATTATTGGTAAAAAATGGATAACGAAACAAAAGAAACTTATATGTGAAAGGAGATGTTTATAAATTTATTTGTAACATTCAAAGTCCAGGACTCATACTTGAAACTAAGTGAATTGAACATAGAACGTCACAAGTCACACACAATGTTGCAATAAGATGAATGACAAACTTACAGAATAAACAATGAAGAGATATAAAGAGGCACAGAAATTGATAATTCAGTTCAGTGTAATATCACTTACATCCAAACGGTGGTATGCCTTAAGAAAGGAGGTTTCACTAACATAAAGTTAAGTAATTACAATAAAACACTTATCTGTTGAATAACTTCTATAGAAACTCATCACAACCTAACTTTTAGTGCACTATAATTTAGACTCTCTCTCAAATATAGTCATGATCTTTCATTGTCTTGTGAGAAGAGTACTTCAAACAAATGGCATAGGTTTCCTTAAAGAAGACCTCAATACAAGAATACATAAAAGTTCTTGATACTCATACAAATCTACGAGTTTTTAAGAAAACAACTTAATCTAAAAGACTATAACAAAATTCTCATACATAGAGAGAAACACATAAATCTTCTACAAGGTCATCTAACAAATTTCACTCTGCGCAGAAACAACTTCCTCAAACACTATCCCAATTGAATAGTCGAAAGTGGGTAAACTCTAACTAAGGGGGAATGTGCAAAATAAATAGTAGCTTCTTTTGAAACGAAAACAAATATGAATCAAAATCGTTTCTACCACTGAAGAAAACAATCTACACTAAGAAGTACAAATGTAAACAAGAATTTTTTTTTTTTTTTTTTGACAAATTACGCAAGAGATGGAGCAACATGCTTGACACAACCGGGGATAAGATGTAGAATTTTATGACCAACATCTTACCTTTAAGAGAAAAATATAGCTAATATCAGTGCACTAACAAGACTAAAATTTAAAATATAAACTCAGCATATGATGGTATTTGCATTTCCCTATCTCCACTATGACCCGACAATGTCATTCTTTATTTATCTAGAATTACATCTAAGAGTAACACAAAGGAAAAAAAAGGTGCACTTTATTAGTTAACATAGTAGTCATCAATTTTTTAAAGTCTTTCTTAATTACACATTTATATTCTTGAAGTATCTTTCACTACAATCTTACATTCATAATCTCGTTCATTCATATATCCTCATGAATTTGTATGGTTACATTATTAAATTGTAACAATAAAAAAACAAATAATTAGTAAATGGGGCTTAATAATTATCAAATAAACTTTCCTTGTTTGTTTTCTTCCTTTTTTTTTTCTTTTGGCCGGGGATAAAATAGTTATTTTCGTTTACCAAACGTTTTTTTTTATTTTTCTTTATGGAAACTAAAAAACAGAAATTAAGTAGGAATGTCGTGCTGTCAGTTTCTTGTAAGAGTTAGAATATTCTTAATTTCGAATATTATATATACTTAATTTAATCGTTTTTATAAATATATATTGGAGATTGGAATCAAAACTCTGTCATCTAATCGGACATTATTCAAATTTCTTTAAGAAATATAAATCCTTTGGACTATTTGGAAATTTGGGTCTCTATTTTTTAATGATAAAATGAAGCCTTCCATTATTTGTATGATATTGAACAAAAGTAAGCATAAACAAATTCCAAATTTTTTCCATTAAAAAATGTTTTTATTTGATAATCATTTTATTTATTTAAAATTAACTTCATGAACTCTATTTTTACCATTATATTTTCATGTATGTTGTCCACTTTCAATAAATATTTTAAAAAACTAAACTAAAATGTGGAAAAAAATCTGATAACAAAAATTTTTTATAACTAAAAAAATACTATTTTTAGATTTTAACTTACAAATTTGAATATTTATTTAAGAAAACCGAAAATCATGATAAGAAACTATATATATATATATATATATTAAATGGGTCTTAAATTTTAAAAAAAATTTTAAATTCAACCGTTGTAGAAATATGAATTGACTCAGATAGAACCTAATGTTTATATTTAAAATTTAAAATTTGGTACACTACATAGAAAAATGGTGGCTAGATATAATAGAAATTTATCATCCATATTTTAGTGCATGCAAATAGATAAACCTACTTAAAAAGTTGAAAAGTTGTAGAACGGTCTCTAAATTTAAAAAATATATATTTTTAGTCCCCGAATTTTTAAAAATAGATTTAAAAAATCCCTCAAATAACTTTATTTTATTATTTTAAATAATTATAACATTTTAAATTAGAAAAATAATTTTTAAAAAATCACATCATTTCTAAAACTTTTTTTAAAAAAATTTAAATATCATATAATTATTTTTTAAAAAATCAAACAAAAAGTAATTCAATGACCTTTTAAACCTATTTTTATAAACTTAGGAACTAAGAAGATATATTTTGGAAATTTAGGGACTAAATTGACCTATTTCCCTCGATTATTATATTTATTGTCTAAAATATTAGCTACCTCGTATGCTTCATTAGAATTATATCTAGTGCTTCAATGTTTGTTATAAAATCGTCGTTAGTATGCATGACTATACGTATGTAAGTCTAAGTCATTAAAGCTAACACATTTATTTTCAATGAATAGAACTAAAGAGAGTCAGTAGATGCAAAGCAAAAGATGTGCTTTTCTTAAGTCAAACTTAGAGATAAAATCTTAGCATCACTTAATATAAAAACATGTCCATCAATCTTTATCTTTGATATAAAGTTTGACCTTCGAGCTTCATATATATCTACAACATATTTCCTTAGCACATATATTGCTTGTACTTCAAGAAACACACCTATATTTATTCTTTATTATTATTTTTTTACAATATAATTTAGATATGACAATATTCTAAATCGGAAAAGAACTTTCGTATTAGTGACTATATTTTATATTAGGTATACCATTCATGTATTTTTCTCAATGATACAAAATAGTATATCTATTATATATTTTCTGTTAGTAATAGGATGATACTCAATTCGTTTCTTTATTTATTACATCTAATACATGTGGTGGTGGACATTAAAATTGTTTTCCCGATTGATACCAACTATATTCAGATTTACATGATATAATTAATTAATTATAAAGAGAATATATTTGCAAGAAATAAGATTTTTCACATTCGCCATTTTTTTTCCCATAAAAATTGTATAAATACAACAACTGATTATCTAAAAAGAAAAAATTTCAATAAAAAAAAAAACTTTAGGCGTTTCAGCCTCAACTTCAGCTCACTCCTTTTTTTAGCTTCAATTATAATAGTTGGTGTTTTCAACTATTACCAGTATTACTATATTTGAAATCTATTTTTGTTACAATATTTACTATTTATGACCATGTTTATTATTTTCTATTTATAATTTTTTTCACTATTTGTTATAATGTTTACTATTTCCTAACTAGACTAAAATAATTTACTTCCCAAACTCTATTATAGACCAGATTAAAATAATTTAGGGTAATTACAATTTAGGGAAATAATAACCAAGTGTATAACATCATTTAAAAAAATTACAAATTTATCAACGATAGACTTAGAATTTTATAATTGATAGACTCTTCCTAGTGATACGATCTATTACTGATAAACTTGTACAAATAATATGGTTTATCACTAATAGACTATTTAAATTTTGTCATATTTGTAATTTTTTTACATTATATTATATCAACTAATATTTTCAGTCTAATGTCTATATTTGCAATTGTCTCAATAGTTTATACTCCAAACACAGACTATTATAACTCATGATTATAATAACCAGTCCCAAAAACTCCTTTTAGATTAAAATAATTAGAGTGAGCTGAGCTGTTAAGGTCAAGGGGAGAGGGAAAATAATAATAATAATTGAGAGAAATGAAATTATATTGTGTTATTTTAATATTTAAATATATTGTCCCGCTCTCGTTGCTTTGCTGTCTAAAACAGTTAACAGCTAGCCACTTGGCTTGGCTTACTCTCCTTCTCCTTCAAAATCCTTCTCTTTACATTTTCACTTCTTCCATAACTTCTTCCATCTTATTCTTTTCCCCTCTGCTCCATTATTTTCTGGGTCAGTTCTCATTCTCACTTCTTTCCTTCTCATTTTCTTCTCTCAAATCTTGTTTCATTCCTCACAAAATCCCCTTTTCTCTTCTTGGGGTTGTTCGTTCTTGTGATTTTACTGCTTCTTTTCATGATCGATGCTTGTTTATCGCTGCTTAGGAGCTTGTTCTCTTTGTTTCTTGCTGTGGGTGTGAAAGAAAATGAAAGGGGGATTTTGGGTGAGCGTTTAAGAAATGGGTTTGATTTAGTTTTCTGGGAAAATGTTTAGAGATTTGGATGCCACAAAATTTTGGAGACTGAACTTTGTGAACTACACACTGAAATTTTCTTTTCTCTAATCAGTTTCTCATTGATTGTTTTCTTTTGTCCTTATTCTCAATTTGAACTGAAATGTCGTTTTGCTCAATCATCCATATGGGGTTGGCTTTCAGTGTGTTTTTCTTGATTTGCTCATATATTGTAAAACAAGATGTGGCCATTTTCACTTTCCACCCAGTTTCTCTGTTGTGTAAGTCATAGATGGTTCTTTATGTTTGGTTGTTTGTGTTGGTTTTTATAGGTTGGATTTTGGGTATTTGCTGCTAGTGGAAGGTTTTGCCCCTTTTCCAGTCCCCTTTGTTTTCTCCTTGGTGTTTTACATGCACATACCTTTCTCTTCTTTGATATCATGAACCAGTTTTGCTGTTTGATCATATAATTTGTTCTAGATCCTTTTATCTATGAACTTCAAACATAAATTCTAAGCAGCATATTTGTTATTCCTTAAATGGTCACTTAATTTCAAGCTGTGTCTCTGTTGGAATTTGAGTAACTTTATGTGCCATTGTGATTCTGAGTTAATTGGAAACTTCTTGTTTTGTTAAATATGCAGAAGGTTAAATTCCACTTTTCTTCTTTGCTTTTTCTTTTCCAATTGTAGAAACTTTCATGACAACTATTTTTTCGATCTCGCTGGGGTATCCATCTTGCATTTCTAAGACTACCTTTGTGAACAGGGTCATGTCAATTCAAGTTTAATACTTCTGAGCAATTTTATTAATAGTTTATCGGCATCTTGATACCACGTTATCTGGTTTATATGAAATCATTTTCATTTGTCGCCTCACAGTTCAAGTTGGGGTTTATATAACTTGTAATTCTGGAACATGATGAAGAGTTAGTGAAAACTAATTCACTCATTATCAATTTATGACTTTTACCTGTCTTTATTGCAGCAGATAAGCATCTTGATTCGCCATAATGACAGACCTTGAGGCCTCCAAGCCACAAAAGAGGAAGAAAGGCTGGGTGGACATCTTGGTTAATTTTCGATGGATCATAGTTATTTTTGTAGTTCTCCCATTCTCATTCAGTTTCTACTTCATCCAATATCTTGGCGACAAACGATCGGAGAGGAAGTCCTACAAGCAGCGGCAGATTGAACATGAAGAAAATGTCCAGAAAGTAGTCGAACGCCTCAAACAGAGAAATCCTTCGAAGGATGGTCTTGTCTGCACTGCCCGCAAGCCTTGGCTTGCGGTGGGAATGCGAAATGTTGACTACAAACGAGCACGCCACTTTGAGGTTGATCTATCGGCTTTTCGGAACATACTTGACATTGACAAGGAGAGAATGATTGCAAAAGTTGAGCCCCATGTGAACATGGGACAAATATCTAGAGCCACAATTCCGATGAACCTTTCACTTGCAGTAGTGGCCGAGCTTGATGATCTTACTGTTGGTGGTCTCATCAATGGCTATGGCATTGAAGGAAGCTCCCATATCTATGGCCTTTTCTCTGATACTGTTGTGGCCTACGAGATCGTTCTTGCAGATGGCAGGGTCGTAAGAGCAACCAAGGATAACGAATACTCGGATCTTTTCTATGCTATCCCATGGTCTCAAGGAACTTTGGGGTTTCTTGTGTCTGCTGAGATCAAGCTTATACATATAAAGGAATATATGAAGCTTACGTACCTACCTGTGAAAGGCGACCTACAAGAGATTGGGCAGGCGTACATGGACTCATTTACACCTAGAGATCTAGATCAAGATAACCCTGAGAAAGTTCCCGATTTCGTAGAAACCATGATTTATTCTCCTACGGAAGCTGTGTGCATGACAGGAAGATATGCATCCAAAGAAGAGGCCAAGAAGAAAGGGAATGTGATCAACAGCATTGGTTGGTGGTTCAAGCCTTGGTTTTACCAGCATGCACAAAAAGCACTGAAAAAGGGGGAGTTTGTGGAATATATCCCAACAAGAGACTACTATCATAGGCACACCAGATCTTTGTACTGGGAGGGAAAGCTTATTCTTCCATTCGCCGATCAATGGTGGTTTCGTTTTCTCTTGGGATGGATGATGCCTCCCAAGGTCTCCCTACTGAAGGCTACTCAAGGTGAAGCTATCAGAAACTATTACCATGAGATGCATATTGTCCAAGACATGCTCGTGCCTCTTCGAAGAATCGGGGATACGTTGGAGTGGATCCACAGGGAGATGGAGGTAATTTTCTTCTTCTCCTTTGAACTTATTTATAATAGTCCTCTATTAGCTTGAACGTTAGAGTTGATATCTTGTAACATGCCAAGGAAGAACAAGAATTGGTTGTTTTGTTAGGGAAAACAATCCAAATTGAATATCTTAAGCTTGTCTGGTTAAATAAACTATGGGTTGTTTACTACTACTAGTAGCAATTCAAATTAGAATTTGGGATGTTTGGAGTATTATATTGGTTACATTCTTAAATCCTTGCATCTGCAGGTGTACCCATTATGGTTGTGTCCCCACAGATTGTTTAAACCCCCAATGAAAACAATGGTGTCTCCTGAACCAGGATTTGAGCTACAACTGAAGCAGGGAGACACTCCTTATGCTCAAATGTACACAGACATTGGAGTGTATTACGCTCCTGGGCCCGTTCTGAGGGGCGAAGTTTACGACGGTGCTCAGGCAGTTCACAACATGGAGAACTGGCTAATTGAAATCCATGGTTTCCAACCACAGCACTCAGTGACGGAGATGAGCGAGAAAGACTTTTGGAAAATGTTTGATCCTGAACTTTACGAGGCGTGCCGAAAGAAGTATGGAGCCATAGGGACGTTTATGCATGTGTATTACAAATGTAAAAAAGGGAGGAAGACTGAGAAGGAAGTCCAGGAAGCTGAAAAAGCTCAAGCTGAAACTGCTTATGTTGATGTAGAGCAGGCAGCTGAGTGATGGTTGTGAATTAGTGAACACAATAAACAAATTAGTAGCATTCTTGTACTTTACCCCACTTTGTTTCTGGTTTCTCTGTATTTAATAATGTCTTGCCTTTGAAATTTTTCAATTCAAATTTCAACTGTGTTGTATTTGTATTGTATATTGTAATATCCAAACTGAAAAGAGAAAAAAAAATGGTTAAAAGAGTAAATCCAATTTATTAAATAGCTCTATACTTGTGTTGTTCAATTTGCATTATCTTTTCGAAGCGGTGATAATTTGACAACTATCTTTCAACTTTCAAACTTAAAACACCTAACTACAAATTATTTTTAGACGTGTTTGAAGTGATTTAGAGTGAATCCACACATTTTGTATTGTTTTTTATCTTGTAATATCTTGAAACTATCTTTTAACTTTCAAACTTGAACACCTAACTTCAAACCATTTTTATACGTGTTTTACGAGTTTTAGAAGATTGTAGGTCGAAAAGTTATTATAATTTTATTGAACTTTGAATTTTGATCTAATAAATTTATACATAATTAATAATGTTAGCTTTGATTGGGTAGTAACGAATATAGTTTAATATGATTCAAAGTTATTATAATTTTATTGAACTTTGAATTTTGATCGAAAAGTTATGGCATTTTGATTAGGTTAATAACGAATATAATTTGAGATGATAGGAAACAAATTCAAGCTAAATGAATAAGACAAATGAATAAAGTTAGGAATAGATGGGTTCAACAACTTTGATTGGGTAGGTTGGCAAAAATATCACTCTAATTGATTTATGCTTGCTAGTTCATTTCTATTTTTATTTAATTAGTTTATTCTCTTATATTATATGGTGTCAAATTATTATTCATGGATTGTCAAGATGAGTTTAATTCAACAATAATTAGCACAAACTTTCATCTAGAAGTGAGAGGTTTGATCTCCTATTTCTACAAAGTTGTACAAAAAATAAATATATTATTCATTGGTTAAATTCACGTTCACATTAACTTTAAGTAAGACAGTTAATAACATATTCGTAAGATCGAAATTATAAGAGTTTTTAGAATATTATGTGCAATAGAATTATTTTACATTATCCTAAGAGTAATGAATTTGTTTAAAATTTTTTAAATAAACACAATTATCCAAAATTACACAATAAATTTATAATTTAGTCGTAAACATAAATTATAGTTTCTGCATTACACCTGCAGCTAGATAAAATAATTTATATAACTAAGTAAGAAGCCAAAGATCTCATTTTGTAATTATTTTGCTTTTTTCTTCTGTTTTAAAATTATGCTTGTTTTTCTTTTAAATTTTTAAGTTATGGTTTTGAATAGTTTTCATCTTTTTGAAAAAAACAATTGAATTTTTAATCGAATTTTAACAACAAAAATAAGTTTCAAAGCCTGGTAACCATTTGCTTTTTTATTTTGGTTTTTGAAAATTGAACTTATTTTCTCTCAATTTCTTATAATAGTTTCCCTATTTTTCTTAAGCAAAAAAATCGAATTCTTAGCCAAATTTTTTTTAAAAAAAAAAAAAAAAAAAAAAAAATTAAAACTTTTCTTTTCACTACTACAAATACAATGTTTTTTAACATTTTTTAAATGTCACGAATGACTTTTCTTGACGTTTTTAAAAACATCAAGGAAGCTAGTGTCAAGAATGTCGATTTTCTTGATGTTTTAAAAACGTCAAGAAAAGTCACACTTGAGATTTAAAAAACGTCAAGAAACACTAACACTTGATATGTTTGAAATGTCAAGAATATGAGCGTTCTTGACAAGGAAGAAACATCAAGAAATTTTTTAACTTAACAATGAAAAACATCCAGATATATCATACTTGACATATTAGAAACGTCAAGAATATGGGAGTTCTTGGCGTGTTAAACATGTCCAGAATATCTATAATCTTAACATGTTCAACATGTCAAGCCTGCTTGTGATTTTTTTAAAAAAATTTATAATGTTGACATTTTTACCTATAATTGCTCATGTATTTTGATCCAACAACCACATTTGGTATATATATGGCATACATTCATCAATCAAATAAACAATACATGCACTTTCAATCTTATATATTAACCAAATTTCTATTAATATCTTTATCAAAAGTTCACTTCTTTAACATTGTCAATATTACAACCTTGTGAAGCATTTCTAAGTTAAAAGGATATGAAAAACCCAAAATGAACAATTCTAACGTTATAGACAACCCCATATCAACAATTTCAAAAGTATAACAACTATCAACCCCCATATGAACACATTTTCTATTTTATAATCAACCCTCATCCCTTCTATGAACAATTAAGAAAAATTACACCTATCAATCTCATATGAAGTAATCCTAGCCAAATCTCACTCACTATGCTCTTGCCTCCGCAAGAATAACGTAGCTCACCTTGAACTCGTTGCTTTTAGCACTTACATCAATGAAATAATATACCAAAACTACAACATATAGATTGAAATAACTTAAAATTACTAAACTTAAGCACCATAACCTACAAAGTCCTAAAACTTAAAGAAAAAGCAAGAGTGACATAAAGAACATGCACACAAGATCTAGAAAGATGAACACACACTGCATAATGGCTCGTACCTGTTGGATTTCCTCATAATGTAATTTTTATACTCCAGTTGAGGCTAAAAATAGAAAATAAAACAAGAAATTATCGACAGAAGCTCTCACAAGAAGGCCGTAATGAATCAAGAATAATACATTTGAAAGCATAACAACAAGAAAGAGGGATTAAGATCCTCCTCTAATTCAATATAATTATTGTCTTGTTTCATGAGCTTCAAGTTAAGTCCAATGTTCATTCCAAAGGACACAGTCGCTGCATACATCCATAAATCATTAAAACTCAACAAAATAACTTAAAATTCAAGCACTTTGAATCTATTCTAAATAACTTCAAAAAAAAATCAAACTTTACAAATTAGATGAAGAAACTGAAGAAAAATAAAATTTATCAAGAACTAAAAACAACAAAACAAGATATAAAGTCTACAAGATTACACAAAGATGAACGGATAGATGGATAACCTTCTTAATTGATTGATCTAAACAAAGTTTTCTCTTTTGTGAATTTCTCGTAAAGTGCTTGAAATTTGACAATTTCGTCCTTCAGATAGTTTTGACACTTAAAGAAGCCATATTGATTTTAACACATCTGAAATAGCTAATTTACAGAGAGAATATTGTATCTAATTGTGTCCAAGTTTGTAGGTACCTGAGACGATTGTAAGAATGAGAAAGGGAAAAAAACCACAGTCAAGTGAACTGCAATGAAACCAAATATCCAATTAGCAAGACAACCCTTGAAACAAAGACAAAACATAATATTCCAATCATACAGGGACAGAGAAGGAAATCCCAAAGGATAAATGTAAAACTTCTCTCTTCAAACAGTCCCCGACTTCTTCACTAATTAAACATAACATTGTTAATCCCACACCTCTGTGTAGAGAGAGAACAAAATATAAACACAAAACAGTCCCAATTTATTAGAAAAATAAGGCTCACACAGACGAATTGATATTAACAATCATCAACAAAGTCTCTTGACACAATCTGCTTAGGCATGAGTCTTTTTCGTAATCGAACACCGATAAAAAAACTCATGACAGTTAACCGACCAAATCAAAACGGGTAATATTAAATAAAATTAACAACAATCAAACTGAAGACGACGATTAACAAATACCACACTCCAATATTTCCGATGATGCAGGTAAAAATCACGAGAACCCATATCAAAATTTATGAGCGTAGTGCAGAAACACACAAAAACATCTGCGTAATAAAAGTGAAACCATATCAAAGGGGGAAAAACCCTAACTCGAGAACCTAAAAGCCTGCGAAGAACAATCACAACCAAAAGTGAAAATAGCAAATACAGAATCCAAAACAACCAAAAGAGTAACTAAAATTATTTAATGGATCAAAATGAACCTTGAACTAACCCAAATGCTCTGTGAACTAACCCAAATGCTCTGTGGAACAATCTTGAATCTGAGAATGGAAATCGAGATCTTCCGATTCGACTGCAAAATTGGATGGCGGTTGGATTCCGTTGGCGTCGATTAAGGATCGGAAGATGAATTTGAAGAACAATCGAATTGAAAAAAAATCATGAACTAACCCGAAGGTTGGGCAATTTGTGTTTGGCGCAGAAACGTTTTATGGTTGTCGTTGTTTCTATTTATATCTAGGTAATAGCGTTTGGACGCTATTGAGAGTGTTGCAACTCTGTTTGCGTGAGGCATGCACGTTTTTCATTTTTCCGTCAAAATCCGTAGCGTTAAAACGCTGCCCGGTATATTCTACAATTTTTTACGTTTTTAAAATGTCAAGAATCCATTAATTGAACTTGACATTTTTAAAACGTCAAGTACTATATTTTCAAAAAATGCACAACTCCTGTTTTTTAAAATCAATTCTTGACTTTTTTTTTCTTTAAAATCACCTATTTTTTGACATTTTTTTCATAAAAACATCAAGCATTTAAAATTACAATAGTCAAGAAAGGTGGTTTTTCTTGTACTGTTTCGTTAGTTTTCAAATTTTGACTTGATTCTCGAAAACATTGGTTGAAAGTGGATAATAAATGAAAAACAAACAAACAAACTTATATAGGTAGAAGTAGAGTATTTATAGGAAAATTTCACAAAATGAGCCAAAACCCAAAAGATTTTCTACCAATGACCTCTTCCTAAAAACTTTTCTACTATTGATCTTCTCCCTATGCGAAATATCAAAATTACCCCTAGTTTTTAAAAAGCCTTCAGACCGCCACATTTTTTCTTCCTTCTACGATTTTCTCCGTCCTTCATTCAATGTGCATTCAATACACCACCAATATTCCACCAAAACATTTATTCCCAACTAATATTCCGAAGAGAATGAAACATCTCTCTCATTATTCACTTTCTATCGTCGAACTCCCCACGAAATTCTCTCATTGTTCTCTCGTAGTTTTCTCTTAGAGTTTCAGCCCAACATCTTCGGATTCTCTGATAGCTTTCTCTCATAGCTTTAATCGTCAGATTCAGTCCACATTTCTTCTTCCTTCAACGGTTTCTTCAACCCTTCATTCAATGTTCGATTTCTTCTCTCAAAACAATTTCATAATAAGTGTCGTTTAGCATTAAATTACTACACAATCGTTTATAAATTACCAAATCGTGTAGTAATTTATACATAATCGCTTAGGAATTTATATACGATCACTTAGTAATTTATACACGATCGCATAGTAATTTATACACGATCGTTCACTTATCAATAATTTGTTTATCCAATTGTAGATCAATGGTGCTACTTCGCATCTTTGTACGATTTGGTGGGGATTAGGATGAGTCCAGAAGAAATTATGTTGGTGGTCATATGAAAGGTCTGAAAGTCAGAAATGATATAACAGTCAGTGAATTAGTGAGTATGATGCACCAACAACTAAATATCGATCCGGATATGTTTGATATACACATCAAATGTTGCTACAATCTGTTAGTCCCGACTCCCTCAATTGACATAGTCGACGATGAAGATCTTAGTTTCCTTTTAGAAGGCAATGAGGCATCCCGGATGTCATTATTTGTATCAGTTACACCTGCTAACAATCATGAAGTACACTAGCATTGCAATCCAACCAATCAATTTAATCCAATTCATACCATGTCTTCAATTGATGATCATATTGAGCCATGTAACTTGGGGGATAACCGAAGTGAAGCTTGGTTTGGTCGGAATAGTGAACCTAGATGTACTTAACAATTCAATACTGAACATGGATATGGACAAACTTCTTCAACACCTAACATCCACGTTCCAACCCCACCTGCTCTCGTTCCACCGATTGTGATGCCTTCGGTTCTAATGCATTCCACTGTTCCAACCTGCTCCCGTTCCACCGGTTGTACAACACCAATCATATTGTACAAATTTACACTATACAATATGAAATTTTAGTACCAGTTATATTCTGTACAATACCAATTATACTGTACAATATGTAATTTTAGCATAAATTTATCTAAACGACCGCTTAGTTATTTATTTGCTTAGTTAAATGTACAACACTAATTGTATTATAGAAATTTAGCACAATTTTATCTAAACGAAAACTAAACGATCGCGTAACAGTTAGCTAAACGATCACTTAGTATTATCTAAACGATCGCATAACAAAACCTAAACAATCGCTTAGTATTAGCCAAATGATCGCTTTATAAATTACTAAATGATCGCGTAATGGATATCTAAACGATCGTGGAATAGTTAGTTAAACGATCGCTTAGTATTATCTAAACGACCACATAACAAAAAGTAAATGATTGCTTAGTATTAGCCAAACGATCTCATAATGGATATCTAAATGATCGCGGAACAGTTAGCTAAACGATCGCTTAGTATTCTCTAAACGATTGTTTAATAAAAACTATAGTGGATAGCTAAACGATTGCTTAGTATTCTCTATACGATTGCGTAACATTTAGCTAAATGATCGCTTAGTAATATTTATCCGATCGCTTAGTAATATCTCTCCGATCGCTTAGTAATATCTATCCGATCGCTTAGTAATATCTAAATGCTCGCTTAAAGTATTCGTAGAGACGCGTTCACCGTGCGGTCTGAAGGCTTTTTAAAAACTGGGATAATTTTGAAATTTCACATGAGGAAAAGGTCTGTGATAGAAAAGTTTTTAGGAAGAGATCATTGGTAGAAAAGTTTTTGGGTTTTGAGTCATTTCGTGAAATTTTCCCGTTTTTATAAACTTATCTGTAACAATTCTGGCCTAAGATTTGGACTAAAATTTAAAATATTCAACACACGATGCCTTTGCATTTTTTTACCTCCACTACAACATGACAATGCTATCTTTACTTGTCTTGAATTGTTTTTAAGAGTTATCGAAAAGGAAGATGTCCTTCATATCTTTAGAATCCTCTCTTATGGTTCATTCATAATTCCTCGTTAACTCCAAAGATTACATCATTAATTTTCAAAAATAAAAAAACAAATAAGTAATTGAGTTTTTTTATTTAGTTTTTGTTTTGTTTTCAATTTTGTTTTTTATGTTTCATTCTTTTTTTTCCGCCGGGGATAAAATAATCATTTTGTTTACCAAACGCACTAGGTTTTTTTTTTTAAAAAAAAAAAAAAAAAAAACTAAAAAAACAGAAATGAAGTAGGAACGTCGAGCTGTCAGTTTCTTGTAAGAGTTGGAATATTCTTAATTTCGAATATTATATCTACTTAATTGATTCATTTTTATATTTATATATTGGGGATTGGAATCAAAACTCTGTCATCTAATTGGACACTATTCAAATTTCTATAAGAAATATAAATCCTTTAAACTATTTAGAAATTTGGTCTCTATATTCAAATGATAAAATGAAGACTTTAATTATTATATACGTAGATAGTAGAATTAGACATGGTTTTAACAAACAAAAAAAAAGGTTTACAACGGTGACAATTGAGAGTCCAATATGTAGTATGAACTCTAATTTTAATTAGGGCCAATTGAAGTTGACACCAAGGAGTTCAAAGAACATCCCTAGTGAGTTCGACTCATTTCAACTAAAAAGATAGTACAACTAAGTCCACTGAGAGATGGTCAAACTAAGAAATGAGGTTGAGATAAGGAGGTCGAACTAAGAAACGAGGTCGGGTTAAGAAAAGAGGTTGAACTAAGAAGCTTTTAGGCGGTGCATGCCTTTGAAAGCAATGGCAGTGCGTGTCTTTTGGCCATGCAAATGAGTAAATATATAAAAAATAGGATGATAAAATAAGAAGAAAAGAGTCAGATTGACGCCCATGGGTATCACTTCCATGGAGCAAATCTCCATACAGGGTTGTCATGTCACTTAGGGACTATTTGGGGCGCTGAGATAATATAGGATGTGGAGAGTTCTGATGTCTAGAGAGTTATGATGTTTTAGGAGTTTTGATCGAGTATGAACGAGTATGTTCAAGCATTGAGATGATATACGATACACGGAAAGAAAATAACGGTAAGATACAAAACACATTCCGAAAATGGGCACACAAACAATTAAAATCGATGAGATAGTATAATGAGTCTCCAAACATTGAGATGATATAGGATGTGGGGATATACCATCTCATGTTGAGCTCCCAGACAACCCCTTAGATTTTACTAAATGTTTACCACTAAAATTTTATGTATGTTGTCCATATTGTCTACAAATCTTTTAAAAAACAAAACCAAAATGTGAAAAACTCTCTATATATATATAACCAAGATAACTAAGGGGTCATTTGATAACTAATTGATTTTTTGTTTTTGGTTTTTAGGTTTTCGAAAAACAGGTACGTTCGGTAACAAACCGAGTTTTTTGTTTTTACAATTTTAAAAACGTATTTACATTAGTCAAGGAATTTTAAAAACCAAAAAAGAACGTTTTTATAAAACTGTTTCCGTTTATTGAAACCAAACGTACTCATGCTCGTCATCTCTTGTGCACAGTCTTTCTTTCTTTCTTTCTTTTTTTTTTTTTTTTTTTTTGAAATGAAAGAAGTTTCATTAAAGAGGAGAAGACATTAAAAGTGAATTGAGCTCTTTCTAAACTAAAGACAAAAGCCACAAAGGAAAAGAGTCCATCCAAAGTACAAAGGATTCTCCAAAGGAAGCCAAAGAGTGTGCTAAATTGTTACAATTATGGAAAATGTGGTTGATTGAAAAAGAAGTAACAAGTTAAAGAGTTGCCTTAATTTTATCACACCAAACCCCAATTTCATTACTATACGAAGAAGAACACCACTGAGAACCCTAATTGCCATGAGGGAATCTGATTCAATCTGCAGAAGATGAAGATCGAGGTTCATAGCCAATTCTGATCCATGAACAATAGTAGCCATTTGGAGGAGGAAGCCAATTTGGAGAAGCCCATGATGAAGAAGAACGAGAAGAAAAAGCCTTAGAATTTGAGTAATGCCAAACCCAAGTATCATCACAATGATTTTTCTTCTCTTTTATTAAGAATGCATTTAGCTTAGAATCATTCCAAACTCCATTTGGTTCAATACACTCACCATTGTCTAGTCAAAAGCTGAGGGATTTTGAAAGAAGATTTTGAATGTCGATTCTCTAGGAAAGTCAAAGATCTT
This sequence comes from Benincasa hispida, assembly GCF_009727055.1. Classification (NCBI taxonomy): domain Eukaryota; kingdom Viridiplantae; phylum Streptophyta; class Magnoliopsida; order Cucurbitales; family Cucurbitaceae; genus Benincasa; species Benincasa hispida. Next base: position 50,847,673 of record NC_052349.1, read on the forward strand.
TAAAAATGAAAATTTTAGAACCATCACCAACTAAACAACACTTCTCACATTAGAATGAACTTTTTCTTGGAGAAGGTCACAAATTCGGTTCGGTTCGATTTGGGGTTTGAATACTGAATCAAACCGTTTTCTCCTCTAATATCTTGGATAGTACATTGCCTTTGTTGTGTACAAATTTTCTTTCTTTTTGTTTCTTTAATACATTAAAGAATTTGTCATGGATTTCAACGACATTTGCACTCTACCAAGCATTTGTCCTCCACTTCTCACACTAGGATCAAATCCAAGTGATACAATTTTTTTCCTTCACCCTTTATATGAATGGACTGTTGCAAATATAGACATTAAACGCAAGGTATTAACAGATATAACACAATATTAAAAAAAATGTAAATATGGCCAAATTTAAATACTCAATCAGTGATAGGTCATCCCATTGGTAAGAGTCTATCAACGATAGAAGTCTATCACTGATAGACTTGTCCATATCTGCAATTTTTTTTATATGATGTTATACATTTGGTTATTATTCTTAAAAATGTTACCAATTGCAATTACCCTTATATGAAATTGATTATTTTCTTTTACACTTGTATATTATATTGAATGTAAAATAGTTTCACAATATTTTTTTTATTCTAAATTCTTATCTCTTTTATATACAATAATGAGTATTTACACATTATACTGTTTGTTGTGTCGTATCATTGAAGTGTTGCATTCACATATTGATAGTTCGTCCTATCTTGAGAGATGATTATTCATGACACATTAGTATCATATCGGAAACAATGTTGTCTTAAGTAAATAACGTTCATTGGGTTTAGATTGATTATTTTCATTGTTGTATTTGAAATGAAACTATTTTCTTATATTTTATCAATATGTTTATTTCTTTTATTTTTGTCCATTTGATTTGTGATTAACCCGTGCATAAAAAAATTGATAATGTTTTTATCAATATGATTTAAAAAAACGTTAAAAATAAAAATATAATTTTATAACTATGTATATTTGATGGAAAGATATTGTAATAATAGTTTGATTTCATTTTTATTAAAGAAAAAAAAAGTATAAAACTAAATAAGTAATAAAAAAATCATCCTTAATTTTTTCTCAAAAAATATGTTTTTGTTTCAATTTCTAAAAAAAATGAAAGGGAAATTATTTCAAATGGTAAAACTGTTGAAAATATTTACAAGATATAGCAAAATTTTATAACTATAAATGATAGACGTTGATAGACACTGGTAGACTTCTATCAGTGTCTATCAATGTCACTGATAGACACTGATAGAAGTCTATCAGTGTCTACTAGAATCTATCATTGATAGTTCCAAAATTTTGCTATATTTTGTAAATATTTTGATTCATTTTTCTATATTTAAAAACAGTCCAAAATGAAAATTAAAAACAATTAGAAATCACGTTTTTTGTTTTTTTTTTCTTTTGTAAAAAAATTTTAAAAAAATTACCAAATATGAATGATTTTTGTTTTTGAAAAACTAAAAATCTAAAATAGAGTTTCAATAACCAAAAACTAAATGGTTATCAAATGAGCCTAAGAAAAGTCGTTTCTATTTAGATATTTATTGAAGGAAAACTGAAAATCATGATAGGAAGATTGAGAGAAAACAAAAATAAATTTAAAAAAAAAGACAAAAAAATAAATTGATTATCAAATGGGATCTTAGATTTTTCATTTTGTTTTTCTTTCTTTTCTCTAAGTTCAACCATTGTAGAAATATAAATTGAGTCATGGACTTTATAGATAGCGTTAGATATCTTATCCAATAAACTAGGTTTAAATGGACATTTATATTTAAAATTAAAAATATGATATGCTACACAGAAAAAATGTAGCTTTTTATATATTGTTGAATATGATGGTGGTTAGATATAATAGAAATTTATCATCCATATAGATAAAACTATTTAAGTTGAACTTGCTATTGCATGGTTTTGACAACTTAGACAAGCACATGATGCCAAAAGTTGTAGAATGAATTTACAAGTGCTTCAATATACTTGTACTTGGAAAATGTATATCACAAGATTACATTTATCAAAAGATTATTATATTTATTTACTAAATGCTTTATTATACTAATTTCTAGTGCTTCAATGTACATATATATTACTCTCATTAAAGCTAACACGTTTATTATTCTCTAAACTTAAGAGACCATTTCATGATAGAGAAGCCACGATGTCCTAATAAATAGAGCTAAACATTCACTAGATGCAAAGAAAAAGTTGTTCTTTTCTTGAGTTAAACTTATAGATAAAGCCTAGCATGACTAAATAAAATATGTGCCCATCAATCTTTATCTTTTATATAAATTTTGACTTGGGGCTTGATATATATCTAAAACACATTCCTTTACCATAAGTATATATAACTTGTACTTCAAGATGCACACCTATATTTATTCTTCTTTTTTTTTTACGACATGTTTGGATACACCAATCTTCTAAATTATGAAAGAACTTAGGTATCAATGAATATTTATATTAGATATACTGTTGATATATTTTTATTTATGATATAAAATAGTATATCAATTATATATTTTGTGCCACTAAAAAAAACTACATTTCTCATTCTAGTGTTGTATTTTGTTTAAATGAATTCAAATTTGGGTCTGCGGGATGGATGAGCAAAAAATTAGGTGAAAAATGTGAAATGATCCGGTTTTTGAAAAAAAAATGCTGAATGACCCTTTATTGACGTTAAATTCGAGTGAAATTACCAAAATATAATCGCGCGCACGTGGAAAAGTAGTTTCGCTCTCACATGTCTCTCTCTCTCTTCTTTTTTTTCACTCACAAATTACTATATCTCTCGCTCTAGCTCGTCTTGTTCTCTCTTTTTTTTTCACTCACAAATCACTATGTCTCTCGCTTTCGCTCGTCTCGTTCTCTCGTTCAAATTAGAATTTAGGGAATTAGTAATTATATGTGATATAATTACGCGTTTAGTTTTCAGAATTAAACGTAATTGGAGAATTAATTAATATTTAAATAATTTAAATATTAAATTTACGGAGGTGGAATTTGTGTAAAATTAATTTAATATTTGATATTAAATTAATTAGAATTAATTAAATTATTTATTTATTTATTATTAATTTTATTAGAAAATTAATTTATGAAATNTAATTAGAATTAATTAAATTATTTATTTATTTATTATTAATTTTATTAGAAAATTAATTTATGAAATTAATTTTGTAAAATTAATAAAGTTTTCAATTTTAAAATTAAAATTGATTTTGGAAAAACACAAAATGATAAAAGTTGGAAAATCCCACTCACCTTCATGAAGTAACTCACTCAAAACCCACTTGCTCTTGCTTCAATTTACCAAGCATGAGCTACATCTCATGCAGTCTTCTTCTATGCATGATTGTCTTGCAATAAATAGAGAAGATGGAAGTGGAAATCAGGCATGCAGTAGCTGATGTACTTGCTGAAGTTTTGTTGAAAACTTGTAAGGTTGAAGAAGTGTTCTTCAAGTTGCATCAGTGAGCTTCTTTTTCAAATTCCCTACATTCAAGCTTATTTGGAGTCCCACAACTCAATCTAAAGCTCCAAGAGAATAGTAGGGAAGATCTTGAGGTGGTTCACAAGAAGATTTGGAGAAGACTTGTAGCTGAATTCGAGATTCAAGAGGTTCTACAAAGGTATGACTTGAAACCCTCTTATTATTGTTTGAGCATGCTTCATTTACAGCCAAAATTAATGAATTAGAATGTTTATTGATCCTTGTTGCTTCCGCTGCATGCTAATATACTCCAACAAAAATAACCTAGGATCTTAGTTTATTGGATTGAATCAGTGCACATAAAATAACAATTATTTTATTAATAACAATTTGTTTACAAATGTTTACAAACTACGAGAATACAAGATATTTAGGACACTAATCTCAACAATCCCCCACTTGTCCTAAAGCTAAGGGAAGAGTGTACAATACACAATAAAGTACACAATACAACAATACAATAAACTAGGGCATACACTATACTTCAATAACATCTCCCAGTTGCCCTAGACAATATGTCGTATATCCCGTAGATCTAGATTTTCTAGATGACCCTTGAACACTTTAGTCGTGAGAGCGTTCATAAACGGATCAGCAATGTTGTGCTTTCAAGCTATTTTCGTGACTATCACGTCACCTCGTTGCACAAATTCTCGAATCAAGTGATATGTCCTCTCAATGTGTTTGTCTCTTTTATGACTCCTAGGTTTCTTTGAATTTACCACAACACTACTATTATTGCAATAAAGTGTGATGGGCAAAAACATATTTGGAACGACTTCTAAATCTATAAGGAACTTCCTTAGTCAAATAGCTTCCTTAGCATCTTTACAAGCAACTACGTATTCGGCTTCTATAGTGGAGTCCTTAATGCATCCTTGATTGATGCTTCGTCATACTATAGGTCCTTCATTAAGAGTAAACACTAACCCTGATGTGGATTTCCTAGAATCCTAATCAGTCTAAAAGTCAGAGTCCATGTATCCTATAAGAATCAAATCCATAGCTCCATACACAAGCATATAGTCTCTCGTTCTCCGTAGATACTTGATGATTGTTTTGACCGTTGTTCAGTGATCTAATCCTAGATTGGGTTTATATCTACTGACAATCCCTGTATAGAAAATGTCAAGTCTGGCACATAATATTGCATACATAAGACTGCCAACAACCGATGCATAAGAAATCTGTCTCATTTCTTCAACCTTTTGAAGGGTCTTAGGACATTGTTCCTTAGACAATATAATTCCATGCTTACAAGGTAATAAACCCTTCTTGTAATTGTGCATCGAATTTCTGACAAGCATCTTGTCAATATACATGCCTGAGACAAGGCTAGCATTTTGTTCTTACGATCCCTAATGATCCAGACCCAAGAACAAATTACGCCTCATCCAAATATTTCATTTGAAACTGGGTGGCTAACCATTTCTTTACATATGTCAGTAATCCTACATCATTCCCTATCAGTAGGATATCATCCACATATAACACAAGGAAAGCTACTGAATTGTTGACAATTTTCTTGTAAACACAAGGCTCATCAACATTCTAATCAAAGCCATGAGATTTGATCGTGATACTCATATTCCAAGATCGAGATGCTTATTTCAATCCATAAATTAACTAATTAAACTTGCAAACTTTTTGCTCTTGACCTTGCTCAATGAATTCCTCTGGTTGATTCATGTAGATGGTCTTTTCAAGATTAACATTCAAAAAGGCAGTTTTGACATCCATTTTCTATATCTCATAGTCATAATATGTGGCAATGAATAAAAGAATTCTAATAGACTTTAACATGAGAACAGGTGAGAAATTTTCTTCATAGTCTACTCCTTCGACCTAGGTATAACCCTTTCGCCACTAGTCTACCTTTAAAGGTTTGTACCTTTCCATCTACACTCCTTTTTCTCTTGTAGATCCATTTACAACCTATAAGTTTTACCCCATTAGGTTGATCTACAAGCTTCCAGACATAATTGAAGTACATAGACTCCATTGCTTTAATCCATCTATCCTTGTTAATATCTTCCATTACTTTCTTGTAAGACAATGTATCCTCAATTCCATCATCAGATATGATGCATTGGGCTTTTGTTAAACCCATTGGCGAACAGGTGGATTCATAACCCTCCACTATGTTCAAGTAATCTCAACTCTTGATATGGATGCAATTGACTAGATGAACCAACATCAACAACTCTTGTTGATGTACTAGCCTCTTCAACAATCCTTGTTGAAGTCTTAGTAGTCTCATTAGAAATTTTACTCAATACTATTTTGCTTCATGGTTTGTGGTCCCTTATGTTGTCCACTTCCAAAAAGGTAGCATTTGTCGATAAAAATGTCTTATTCTCATTTAGATCAAAGAAATACGCACCTCTCGTTTCCTTGGGATAACCTACAAATAGGCATACTTTTGAACGAGGTTCCAACTTTTTGAATTTTTCATTAGCACATGTGTCGGACATCCCCAAATTCTAAAGTGGCGTAAACTACCTTTACGACCCCTCCAAAGCTCGTACAGTGTTTCAGAAACACTCTTTGAGGGAATATTGTTCAAAATATAAACAAAAATTTTTAGAAAATGATGCGATTTACGAATTAATCGTACATTTCACCGCTCCACCGGAAATTCCCTCTGCCCCTACTGTACTTCAGCTTGGTAGTTTCCACCGCCTGTCTCTACTGCATATCCCCAAAATGAGTCAAGGAGTTGAGCATAGCTTATCATAGACCGAATCATGTTTAATAGGGTTCTATTTCTCATTTTTGATACACCATTCTACTGATGTGTACCAAAGGCTAAGAATTTGGACGTTATTCCATGTTCTATCATATAGTCCTGGAATCTTAGGTCCATATACTCTCCATTACAATCAGATCAAAGTGTTTTTATCTTTTTACCTAACAAGTTTTCAACCTCAGTCTTATACTACTTGGAGTTTTCAAGGGCTTCAGACTTGTGTTGCATTAGGTAAAGATACTCATATCTTGAATAATCATCTATGAAAGAGATTAAATATTTGTACCCTCCTCTTACTTTTACATTCATCGAACCACAGAGATCTGAATATATAAGCTCCAACGTCTCTTTGGCTCTATAACCTTTTCAAGTAAAAGGTTGTTTTGTCATTTTGTCTTCAAGACATGACTCACATACAGGTAAAACGTTTTCTTCTAAACTATTTAGAAGTCCACTTTTAACCAATCTCTTAATCCTATTGAGATTAATGTGAACTAATCTTAGAAGCTAAAGGTGTGCATTTTCTTTAGGAGAAATTCTTGGTCTTTTGGTAGTTGTTGTCATTCTAAACATTTCAGTATTTAAGACAGCCTTTGTAACTAACGGACTTAGTACATACAAGATACTTTCTATTGAAGTAAATCCTATCTCTATTCCATTCTTGAAAATAAACTCTTTATTGTCTAAAAAAAGAAAGAGAGTACTTTTGTTCAACCAAACAAGAGACAGAGATGGAATTTCTCTTCATATTAGGAACAACATATACATCATCTAATAACATATATTGTTTCTTGTTCAAAATTAACTTGAGCCTGCCTACAGGAACAATTGACATGGCTTGTCCAGTACCAATTCAAAAGTCATCTCTTCAGCTTCCAATTGTCTTTAGGTGATAAGTTCTAGAAATACAACTTATTGTAGCCTTTTTCTTATAATATTGAGGTTAGATAAGCAAATATGCGTTGATTATGCTAGGAATTCATGCTAAATATTATACCTGTCTCTTATACACATCTAGATGTGTATAAGAGACAGCCTTGGGATCTCTGACGTAATCCAATGGATATTTTACCACAACTCAGAATGATAACTATGATAACATCGCTGACATTCTCACCTACCTGGTCAGGGATAGCAACTAATCACTGGGGGATCCCCGAAGTCATCAGCGGGTGGCTCTATAAATAGAGCCTTAATGCCAATGTCAAAGGATCAGAATTTTTGTCTGAGAATTCTGTGATCCCAAGCAAGAGCACAATTGAGCATTCTTCTAAGAATCCTTCACTCCTAAAAACCACCTCCGACTACCGCCGGAACTTCGTCAGAGCACGAGCTTGAGAAGGCCTTCTCCACTCTATACCACCATTTTGTCACCAACAGCCTTGACATTACATCTGTTTGATGCAAGAGATTGTTGATAACGAGCCTATCATCATTTTCTTCTTATCTTTACTATTGTGTTACATTGTGTACTTAAGAAATTAATCATTTTGTAAACAACACTTCTATTTTGATCTATATATCATCATGTCTACTCTCATTATCTCTTTTATCTTTATCATCACTTTTTCATTTAACATGAGTAACTAATCTCATCGGGGTAAGGTGGAGTTTAATGTTATGAGCTAAGTTGATTCTTTAAGGGTTAATCATGTTTGCTTAGTATATGATTATTTAAATGCTTGCCTATGATCACTCATTGAATCAAGTAGCTATAACCAAATGCCCGAGCGGGCAAGTAGTTGTGGATCTCATTAAGCAAAATAAGAAGTATTTTTAGAGATGAAAACAACCTTATGCTCAATGCAACATCATTCATGTGTTATAGAGATATGACAAATGTGGCTAGCCACCAAGAGGTGTGTGATGAACGAATGTTGTAAGCCTGGATTATCCTTGAAGCTAAACTTAGGAACTAGGCATAGACTTCCCCCCAAACTCTACTTCTCCAATACATTTTTTTTACACATGTTAAAGTTGTTGTCTCTCTAAGTTTTCTCAAAATTAAACTCGAAGTGTTCATTACCTGTTTAGATAGTTTCATTGCATAGTTTCTTTAATCGCATGATTTTTTACTCTACTACAATTACTTTAGTCCTTATCGCACACACGCCACTTTCCAAACATTCGTAGTTACAAATCCCTGAGTTCGAACTCGGCTCACATCAAGAAATTTGTAGTTTGTTTATATTTGGCAAACTATAAGAAAACTTGTGATCAGTGCATGATTAACTACAACTTAGCGCACAGTTAGATCAATTATAGTAATTCTATCACAGATTATGTTAGCTACATCGAATGCAACATCAGGTATTAAAACCCTGAGTGGAAGAACATATGTGGTTAGTGGTTCCTAAATCAATTATCCAGGCAGACTCATCATTCTCCACTAAGCATGTTTTCAAGACAAGCAAATCAGATTAAATGTCCCTGGATTTCTTCCTTTTAAGAAGAGGAGTAGGATCAGCTTTAAACTCTTTATTATAAACTCTAAGTTTTACCTTAGAAGTTGAATCTTTTTTATACACTTCATTTGAGTTGGCAACATTTGCTTCCTCTTTTAGTCCCTTGACATTCAATGTGGACTGGAGTTCATATAGGGAGCTGACATTACTAGTTTCGTAAAGATCAACCTTATTCCGCTTAAATTCCGAGGACTCTCACCCAAAAAATTCTTGTAGTGATTGCATGATCTGAAGTACAGTGACCATTCTTAAAATATTTTGGCTAATGCATCAGGTGTGTTTGCGAAAATGTAAACTCAGGCCTTATCATTGGCCTTCGTCCACTTTTCATATGCATAATGAACACTTCGTGTTGCATCAGATGTTGGGACTGAAGGACATTTCTTAGTCAAGATGAAATGTAGGTCATCAACCATGAAAATAGTTATAAGTGAATCTTTCCAAGTTGTATAATTAGTTTTGGTCCAATTTAAAGACATCAATGAGAGAACTAAACTTGACATATTATCGAAATGAAACAAATTAATCTACATGATTTTAGCATAACTTTTATAAATCCAATCAATTTAGCAAAATTTTAATGAACCCTATTTGTTGGGGTTTATGCCCTAAAGTCCTGTGTCCTGTAGTTTGTAAACAACTTTGTATGAACATTTGTGATGTATAATATATATGATATTTACTTCACTTCTTGACTTTGCACATTTAGATTTTTTTTTTATTTTTACCACAAACCAATAAACTTAATATCCCTTGTTGTCTTTATGTAACTTAAGCATGTACGTAGTGACATACAAGTGGATCATGTCTTAAGTGACAACCAAAATAGTCTATAGTATATGGATATAGGAGGGAAACCTTATCCTAGTAACACTACGGACGCGGACCGCTTTGTGGAATTGTTACAAATGTTATGACTTGTCACAGATGGTCTGATCCTGATCATTCGAGTAGTGGACGTACGAGCGGGAGCGTCCTATACAAAGAGTTTGTATAAGACTTAACCTTGAAGGTGTTAATGTCTTGTCATATAACTCCGTTCATGACTGAGACTTCACTTCACTAGGATGACCATAGGTAACATGACCTTACTCCTAAGTGAGTTGGGAACTCCTGCCATTGAGGGCGATCCTTTGATTTGCATGGGTGCGAGTGGCCAAACCGCCGACTCAAACTTACTATTTTAGGGATTCGTCTGATTTAGGAGTTGGGAACTCAGCTTCACAAGATGGAGTTCACTTCTTCCCCAAAGTACGGGTAAGTAGATAGATTGCTCTCTTAAGGGCTGATCTCTGGACTTGAACAATGTGGCACCAGACACCTTTTCATGGCACGAGAGGTGTTCACACATAGTAGGACTATGTTGTATTGTTCATTAGAGGGATCAGTGGTACTTAAGGAGGAAGATGTAATTACAGGGGCAAAACGGTAAATTGGCCCACTGTAATTACGAGCATCTGTGAAGGGTCATCGTACTGATGATTGGTTATATCTAATGGACATAGAAATATATTATAGCAAGAAGAGTTCAACTGTTGGTCTTTAGTGGAATGCCTGGCAGTTAACGGATGGTGGATATCGTGACTAAAGAGTTTAGTCAGCTATTCACGTACCGTTGGAGCTTCGCGTCTGAGGTCCATAAGGTCCCCTTGGTAGCTTGGATACAAGTTGAGAGTTAAGTTTTGGGTCAGTTTGAAATGTTCAAATTGACAAGAGGGAGTTTGATTATATATGATATAATTGAACTAGTTAATTATATATGATATAATTAATTTTATGTATGAGATATACTAATTTGGAGGTAATTATATATAAATATGATTTATATCTAGTGGAAGAAAAATACTATAATTAATATATGATATTAATTAATATGTTATGAATATGATGAGATCACATTCATTGGACGGTTAAAAGGGAAATGGACGGCGTCTTTTCTATTTTAATAATGGACGAGTGTGTTGAAAGATCACTTTAAGATGCATAAATAGCTCACGGTGTGTTAAGCATGAGATGCGCGGACATTGTGTTAAATAGTGTGTCATCGCTTAGAAAATTAGTCCCTATACGATAGTGCCTACACGATCGCTTACCTATACGATATTGTTAAGTGATCGCTTATCGATTACACCTTTGCGCGCTATTTACTAAACGATCGTTTACTTTTTTCTAAGAGGTCGTTTAGCTCTCGATATTTACTAAACGATCGTATAGATGATTGCTAAGTTTTTCCTACACGATCGTTTAGACGATCCCTTACCCTTTTCCTACACAATCATTTAGACGATCGCTTACTTTTTCCTACACGATCGTATACTTCACCTAAATGATCAAGCATTTTGTCTATGTGATAGACGACCTCATCTCCCACTTGATTGATCGTTGTGTACAGTCTTTCTTCCTCTTCTCCTCTACCAAATCCGAACAAAGCCCACACTTTGGATTCTCACTCCAAGAATACTGAGGGCTCTAAGTGGTGGTGTCATCTCCGTTCGGGTGGTGATTGTTCGAGGTAGACGGTTGGGTTTTAGACTCGCTATGAAGAAGAAATCTTCAAGTGGTATGATCTCTTGATCTCTTTAGCATTATGAATGTATATTAGTATATTTGAATGTATATGTGGTAATTCTATCACAATGAATTGGAAAGATCCGCCTCCGCTCGTAAGTACTCTTAAATAAGAGTTCTTTCATATTTAACATCTAAATTTTGCAATGATGCTTAAGTGATTTAGGATAAAAGCCACCGAAGGGTGTTCAATCACCCCTTCACTGAACTGAGACACTCTCAACAAATTATTAGACCAGAATAACTCTTATTCATAATAATTAGTCACCATTGATTTGGTCAAGAAATCATTAACTTGCTTAACAATATCTTGTAAGTATGACCATCCATTTTAGACCCTAGAGTTCTGCCCCAATGAGCCAACCGAATGGAAAATCCAATTAGGGAAAAAACTAAAGCAATCTTATCCATTTCTGGAGTTTGCCCTGATATTAACCTAATGTACAAACCATTCGAAAAGGGACGCTCCCAAGGCACCTCAAGGCCGTGCAAGAAGGTCTCATGATAAAAACCAATGAAGGAGACCGTAGGACATGTCGACACACATCCCTCTCCTACTTACTATAAATACTCTCCTCATTCACCTTGATATTGACCCATGAAAACACCATTTAAAAAGGGACGCTCCCAGAGTGCCTCCAGGCCAAGCATGAGTCTCACGGTATGAACTTTAAGGGAGAATGTGAGTAGAAAAATTGATGTATCTGTTGGGATTGGTGTCCTAATTCTCCCGGAGTCTCATTGTTTTGTAAAGATACAAACTGTTCAATGAATAAAATAAATGTTATTTAATTCTAGTATTTACTCATATCCAATAAACAAAGCTCCTTGCTTATCTTATGTGAACTTAAGCATGTATATGTGATATACAAGTGGATCATGCCTTAAGTGATAATTTAAATCGGTTTGTAGTATAAGTATAATGATTAAGGTGGGATACCTGATCCTGGTGACACTACGGATACGGCCGCCTTTATAAAGGTTTGCAAGTATTGTAAACTACTACAGATGGTAGATCCTGATCATTCATGTGGAGACGTGGAGCGGGGGTGTCCTATACAAAGAGTTTATATAAGACTTGGACCACGAAATGACTAGACTCTGTATATAACGTCGTTGATACTAGAGACTTGCATCTCACCTAAACGACCATAGGTGACACGACCTCAATCCTGAGTGTTTTGGGAACTCCTGCCTTTGAGGGCGGTCATTGATTAGTATGGGTGAGAGTAGCCAGATTGCCAACCCAACATGCCTACCTTTTTGGGGACTTGTCTGATCTGGGAGTTGGGAACTCAATCCACAAAATGGAATTCACTCATTTCCCAAAGCAGGGATAAGTATAGAGATTGCTCCTTAAGAGCTGATTCGAGGGCTTGAACATAATGGCCACAGCTTCTCTTTGGAAGAGAAGACTCAGTCATAGTAGGACTATGATTTATGTTCATTAGAGGGATCAGTAGTACTTAAGGAGACAGATGTAACTATAGGGGCATAATGGTTATTGGCCAGCTATACTTACGAGCGATCTGTGAAAGGTTGTCGCACTGCTGATTGGTTAAGATGAACACATAATACCATGGAATAGAAAAAGACTATGGTTTATATGTTTCATGAGATGAAATATTAAAACTATAGGTTATAAATATAGTATGATAAGTTGGTTATCATTTATGTTTATAATAATATTAATTATTAGATAATTAATTCTTTTTCTTTTTAAATAACCAAAGTAGTGGGTGGTTATTAGATCATGGTAACCATGAGTTTAAAAGGAAAGTGGTTTCCTATTTTGAAAAAAGGAATTTTTATAAACATTTGAAAAGGTTTTTGAGTTTTCTCTCGCGTAAAAAAAAAACTCACGAAGTCGTCAAGTAAATACAGATTTACTAAATGATGGTTGAGCGAGCTAAACGATCGTGCAGGTGCGAGCTAAACGATCGTGCAGTGTTTACTAAACGATTGCATAGTGTTGCTAGACGATCGTTGGCCCAAGGTAAACGATCGTGTAGAGTCTGTACACGACAGACCGAGCTAAACGATAGACTAAACGATCGCATGGCTTTTTGCTAGACGATCGCATAGCTTTATCTAAACGATTGGGCATCGACCTATTTGATAGGTCTCCGCCATCTCCCACTTGCCCAGTCATGTACGCGATCGGTGTTTTCTCCTTCGTCTGTCTCATACCAAGTCCGACAGAGCCCACCCTCTGTATTCTCACACCAAGAATACCAAGGTAACCTTGTTGGTGGTGTCAGACTCAACTCGACACCGTCAAGGCTTTCTAGAGGCCGTTCATGGTGCTGTGGAGGCCGTTCGTGTTGCGAAGGAACATCGTGACCGAGGAGATCATTGAGGACGAGTGTGAAGTGTTCATGCTGGGTTCGTGCGGTGTTGTGGTCGTGTAGATCGGGCGTTTGATGTGGCTGTTGTTCGAGCGGCGGTGCGCATTGGAGCGTGGAGACACATTCTGATATGTGCATAGAGTTTGATCGTTGTTTATTGAGTTTATTCATACTGTATTTCTATGTATAATCACATAACTGTTTGTTTTTAAGTCGACTGTAATATATGTTCATTTATGATTGTAATTTGGAATAGCCTTGTTCTGCTGCACATGGAAATCTCAGTTCCGATTTCCTTCAATTGGTATCAGAGCCTCTGATATTATAAA
>NC_052349.1:50861778-50871160 GCF_009727055.1 Benincasa hispida
GGCATTATACAAAGTCCGTATAAAACATTCGAGTGTGAAGTGTGCACGTGGCACCCTCGTTATGATGAGGTCTATCTAGTACAATTGACCAATAGTTTTGGCTAGTCCGTTGCAAGCTTAGTAACACACACGTAAGACAACTTGTAGTCACAAATAGTTATCTGCTAAATGTAATTAGTTTCTTTCTGGGTTATGGATAATCGTTGAGATGTACGTACTTGGACTCGCAGATTAGTCGGATAGACTGCAAGTGCAAAGTGGGCTCACCTGCACATGGTTTGTCACAACTTTGCTCATTTTGTAACTAACCCAAGATCATGGATTCTAAGCGTATTAATCCTTTCAGGATCTACATACTTCCCTCAATTATCCTCATAATATGGAAGACTGTTCAGTCTTTCGGTGTTGTTTAAAATCATAACCCTAAGCATTTAATAGAGCACAGCCGCTTACGTGAGTTTCTGAAAGACAATTATTCTTTATTTGGTTCACCCGGATCGCTTATCTTGATATCGAATAATATAAGGCTATGGAACAAGCTATACACAACGAACATAGATAGTCGCAATTAGCATATAATCCTCCGAGCTAATTGCTTACATCCGCCTCATTTAACGAGCACTAGTCCTTGGCAAAATGTCGTGAGAGTACTCGGATGGATAGAAGAAGTTTATGATTTTTTTGCAACATGATTCGAACGAAAGGGATTGTGTTGGAGGCTTAGGTAGGATGTGTTGGTACTCTAAAGAAGAGTAGTGGCATATCCGTACGGTTCTAAAAAACTTCTCGCTCGCATTAATGTTTAGAGAGATTATATGAGATAGTAACACAACGAATTATTGTGCGTAGGACATATTTGAACGAGAGGTACGGTTTTCGTGAAATACTTTTCAGAGTGCTGGCTTTCTTAGTGTAGAGTCCCAATATAGCTTACACATAGTATTTTTAAACCTAACCAGGATTACAAGTGTGTCGGACTGTGACTAATCCGCGAAAGAGATAACTCAGTGTCGAATCCAATAAGTTTAGCCAGGTAGAAAAAAAGTTCAAATACCCACTCTCCTATATAGACCTGTCAGATACATGTAAAACTTAAATTATGTGTTACCTTCTTTCACATCGTGCATACTTATTCATGATTTAAAAAATATTCTCACTATCAGTTGGCCTGAGGGGCTGCTACCTGTGACCGCGACCCGGTACATGAATTGAGATGTCATTCTATAATCGTATATGATTTATATTCTAACGTGGCATATCTGATGCATGAAAAAGGCCGAGACAATCGCGCACTCAGAGAGTGGTGTCTTCACCAGAATTATCGTTGTATCAGGGAAGGATGAGGAGAAATACCATTATCCCTTTTCGTATCTTATGCCAGGCTAGGAGGGCTCGGTCCGCGTTCCACGCGCGAAACTAGTTAGTAGTCATAGGCACGCGAGATACAGGTTGCCACCGACAACGATCTCGTCTTCTGGCTTGGCCACGGAACTGGGGTTCAAAAGGTATAAAGTATTTAGGCCAATTTCTCCCACTGCTAGACAAGTGACAGTCAGGCGCTTCAGTTAATTCCCCCAATTTAAATTAGACTCATATATTACCCCTATTACAATATAACACTGTACAGCTTCAGGACGCCTACACTACTGCACGCTGCTCACTATGGCAAATGTCTCGGGGCTACCCTGAAGTACGCTCGCAAGATCCATTGGGACTCTATTTCTTGCACTCGTTATACGTAGGGATAAATAGACTACCCTATCCTCTCGGTCATGACACAATGGCTGGCCCTGTTCTTCGTCGTGAAGGATCACTAGCTAACTCACCCGAAAAAGCACGAACACCTAAATGTAAGTTGGCTAAGTCGAAAGAGAATTAGTTGACAAACATGAAGACAAATATTGGTCTTCGACCCAACAGGAATTGTTATCTAAGGTGAAACGAGCAATTCTAACAACCCTGTTAAATGATAGTACCCTAATGTGAGTGGAAGCGCCACTACCCATGGTTGTCCAACTATTCCAATAATCGATAACTATCTCCTGCTCACTAATAACGCGAATATTTCAATATCAAACCAGATTAACTATTTTGTTGCCACACTCCAATTGTCATCAAACTCTGAGTCATCAAGGAAAGAGATCCAGGAGGATAATTCTATTGCGCTTCTTGGGGCAGCTTCAAACTTGAAATGAGTAGCATTCATCTCTTTTGTATACAGATTAAAAACATTTGATTTTGATCCTCTTATACTACCTCTATAATCAGCGAACAGGGAGAGAATATTGAATGTAATTGAGACCATCAGAAGAATGGACCCAATATAGAGAGGCAGAGTTATGGGACGTGGCACGAGAGATGTAATTTTCACTCCAATGAGGAAATATATGATGATGTTATTTCTGTCGGTGAACATTTTTACACATTTTAGTTGATAGTTGACTTTAATGTTTTGAAGGAGGTGTTGTTTCTTAGTTCTTTACAATGGTCACACGAAGCCTGTTTAATTTTCCCACAATGTCTTTAGACATTATAATGTTGCATGAATTTAGATTGGAGGTGATGTGGGACCAACAGAGAAGGCCGACTAAAATCACACTATGACCTAAAACCGGGTCGAGCCGACACTAGTGAAATGGTTTAATAATGCGAGCTATCGCTCTTGTGGTGGTGTGCGCACGCTGCGTGGTTGGAAATAAATTGGTCGACAATGGAGTGGGACCGGGTTCACACAGCCGGGATATCTATAAACACTGAGTGAATAATGGAGGAGAAGGTGTCCCGCTGTCGCTATATGGTAACGAAGTAAGTATTGAGCGCGACGGAGGGATAACCATACCACTCCCCGTAGACCCGTACGTCCCTTCCTCGGACTAGCCAACTACTAATAGGCGGTTCGTAAGAAGGACTCGATGCAGAGAACAGGGCCGTTAACCGAACTGTTGAAGAAGGATAGCCAATGGAGCTGGACTCCCGAATGTTCAGGCCGCTTTTGAGGGCCTGAAGAAAGTGATATTGAGGGGCCGGTCCTCGGAATTGCCGACGTGACAAGCCATTTGAAGTAGAGACTGATGCTTCTGACTTCGCGTTGGGCGGGTGTTCTCCTCCAAGACGGACACCCCATTCGCGTACGAGAGTAGAAAATTAAATGATGCCCGAACGGAGGTATCCGCCTCCGAGAAAGAGATGTTCAGCAGTAGTTCACTGTTGAGGGCCTGGAGACAGTATCTCTTGGGGGCCAAGTTCGTGGTCAAGACCGACAACAACTCCATTTGTTCACTTCTTCAACAAACCGAAGTTGTCGTCGAAACAGGCCACGGTGGCAGGAGTGTCTAGCGGAGTTCGACTTCCAGTTCGAACATAATCCGGGAAAGCAACCAAGCGGCTGAATGCTCTTAGCCGAAAGAGTGAACATGCGGCCCTGTGCATGTTCGCCACCTACAAGCAAGTACGTGAGTGCAACGGTACGAGAAAACTGTCAAAACTCACTTTGACAAGTGACACAGCAGCACAGGGCCATCTTACAGTTGCCAGAGAAGGAAAGACACGCCAGTTCTGGGTGGAAGATGATCTACTATACACCAAAGGCAACCGCCTCTACATCCCCAGATCGGGGAGTTACGAAGGTCGCTGATGAAGGATGTCACGAACACACCGTGGCAGGACACAATGGTTGGCAGAGGACTTATTGCCCTTCTGAAGCAAGGCTACTATTGGCCAAGTCTTCGAGACGCATGTCATGCAATTTACCAAGACTTGCCTTTGTCTGCCAACAAGATAAGGTTGAAAGGCAAAATTAGCGGGTCTACTAGAACCCTACCTGTGCCCTCTAGACCGTGGAGAGTGTTCTCTCGACTTCATCACCCATTTGCCCAAGGTAGGAGAGTTTTTGAATCGATCCTTGTTTCATCGACCGTTCTCGAAATATGCCACGTTCGTTCCAACGCCGAAAATGTGCACAGCCGTTGATGACTGCTCAGCTGTTCTTCAAGCACATTTGTGAAATTATGGGGTGTCCCCATGAGCAATGTTAGGACCGGGACGGAAGATTCACTGGGACATTCTGGACAGAATTGTTCAGAATATTGGGACTCATCACTTGAATATACCTTCTAGCTATCATCCCCAAACTGACGGTCAAACGGAACGCTTCAACAGTATGCTCGAGGAATATTTGCGTCACTTTATCGACGCTAGACAGAAGAACTTGGGTCCAATTGTTAGATTGTGGCTCAGTTCAGCTTCAATAGCCAACAGAGTTCTGCGACCGGAAAAACGCCCTTCGAATGTGGTGTGCGGCAGACAGCCATCATGCCACACTTGGTGGACCACCCTTATGCAGGCAAAAGTTCCTCAGGCACATAACTTCACTAAAGAGTGGAGCAAAACCTCTGAGATTGCTCCGCGCCTACCTAGAAAGAGCATCAAAGAGGGATGAAGAAGTGGGCTGATAAGAAACGGAGGGTCCTTGAGTTTCAAGCTGGGGACAAGGTCCTGATCAAGCTACGACCGGAACAGTTTCGTTTCCGAGGCCAGAGAGACCAACGGCTAGTAAGGAAATATGAAGGTCCAGTGGAGTAATTGAGAAGGTCGGGAGAACCTCATATAGGGTTCAGTTACCCTCATGGATGAAGTTCATCCTGTCATTCCATGTGGTATCCTGAAGCCGCTATTATCCCGATCCCGAGGACGAACAACGTAACGTGCTAAGGCGCCCACCGGTACAATGAAGAGTTCTGCTGAGAAAGAAGTTGCACGAATCCTGGATAAACGTACGCGCCGTTATCGGAAGACCCAGACGAGAATGACAAGAGTCTTAGTGGATGGAAGGATCTCCCGATGAAGAGATCAGTTGGGAGCGGGCGAAGACTTGAAGAGTGCAGCTCCAGCCATCGCAGATTTTTGAACAAGGTCGGTTGACGGGGTCGTCAACCAATAAAGTGGGGGAGAATGTAACGTCATGCTTGTCCAGGGCTGCTTTGCCCATGGCCGCATGCCCAATCCAACCCCCTTCTAGCTTACTTTGCGTATCCTATATTTGTATTAGTTTAGTTAGCTTTGCTTTCTTTGCATTTTTCATTGTAAGTGACCACTCGCCCTTTTGCATATGCAAGGGTGCCAGTTGGCTTTTTGTTCAGAATGCACTATTATGGGGATAAGACTAACCATCATTTCCTCATACCCGGAGTAGTACTCTATAAAGCCGTTGTTGTTGCTTATTGCTTTCTAGTCTACTACAATCTTTCTTTCTTTATACACACTCTCAAAACTTCTTACGAAAACCTTTTCTCTAAACCCGTTTTCTAAAAACCATTTTCCCTCGAAGGGATTGGAGGTTGCAAGAGGCACTCGGTGTGCCATCGGCAGGTCCGTATTCGAGTTGGCTGGCTTGTTCGTGAGCCGGAACAAGTGCCGCACAAATCGCTAAGAGAAGCTTACGAAAGAGCGATTGTGACACTCGTGCAGCTTGTCTGTGCATGTACGTGTCCGCCGTGCGTGTGTGCGTGTGTGTTGTGTGTATGCATGTGTACGAGCATGTGTGCGCATTGTGCGTATGTGTATGTGTACATGCGTTGCGTGTATGTGTGTGTGTGCGTATGCGTGTGCGTGTACGTGTGCAGTGTGTGCGTGTGTGCCTGTGTGCGTGTAGCATGTGTGCGTATGTGCGCGTATTCTTGTGCGTGTGTGCGGGTCGTGCATGATACGTGTTCGTGTGCGCGAGCACGTGCGTGTTGCTTGGGCGTGTGTGTGCATGTCTCTGTGTGCATGTGTGTGCGTGTGCCTTGTGTGCGTGTGCGTGTGCGTGTGCGTGTGTGTCATGTGCGTGTGTGCGTGCAGGTGTCGTGTACGCGTGTGCGTGTGGCATGTATGCGTGTGCGTGTGCATGCCTGTTGTCACGGTCATGCTTGGCCAGGGCCTTGTTGCCCATGGCCACATGCCCGATCCAAACCCCCTTCTAGCATACTTTCATATCTTGTATTGTATTAGCTTAGTTAGCTTTCTTTCTTTACATTTTCATTATAAGTGACCACTCGCCCTTTTGCATATGCAAGTGTGCCAATTGGCTTTTTGTTTAGAATGCACTATATGGGGATAAGACTAATCATCACATCCCCATACCCGACGTAGTAATCTATAAAGTTGTTGTTGTTGCTTATTGCTTTCTAGCCTAATACAATCTTTCTTTCTTTATTCACACTCACAAAAACTTCTTCGAAAACCTTTTCTCCAAACCTGTTTTCTAAAACCGTTTTCCCTAAAACGGGGGTGGAGGTTGCAAGAGGCATTTGGTGTGCCACCGGCAGTCCGTATTCGAGTTGGCTGACTTGTTCGTGAGCGGGAACAAGTGTCGCACAATCACTAAGAGAAGCTTCCGAAAGAGTGATTGTGACAGTTGGTATCAAAGCCATGTCGGCTCACAGAGGGAAGATCAGTGATCATGTCGGCAACGAAGAACCTGAATAAGTCCCATGTGGATAGGTTGGTAGAGATGGAAGAGCAAATGCTCTACCTGAGGGAGGTCCTGGATAATGTCCGTTTTCCTAGAGACTCGGCTACAAGAAGTTGCTGAGAAAGCCAATGGAATTGATGGGGTAGTGGGCCGCCTAGACAAATTACCCGTCAGAGAATTGATGATGAGGGTAGAGACCCTCGAGACCAAAACAGCATCATCCGGCAGCTTTGAACGTGGCGATAGCTCATCGGGCTCTATTGCCCACATAGAGGAGCACGTCGAAGAGCTGGACGGCTCCCAAAAAGCAATACTTCAGATGGTAACCGATTTATCTGAAGACTTTAGGTCGGCCCTTGACGTCGTCAGAGCCGAGATAGCGGATGTGAGCGCAAGGGTGAATCTCACCATCGAGCGGTAGGGAACCAAGCCCCATCTGGGGGAGCAATGGCAGTAAGCAGAATAAAAATCGCCCAGATAGCGGATGTGAGCGCAAGGGTGAATCTCACCATCCGAGGGGTAGGGAACCAAGCCTCATCTGGGGGAGCAATGGCAATAAGCAGAATAAAAATCCTAGAATCGAAACCCTTCTGTGGAGTGCGAGAAGCAAAAACCCTGAAAAATTTTATCTTCGACCTTGAGCAATACTTCAAGGCGACGAACACAGTAACTGAAGAGTCGAAAGTTACACTAGCAACGATGCATCTGGCTGAAGATGCAAAACTGTGGTGGAGATCACGATTTGAAGACATACAGGAAGGACGATGCACTATTGATACTTGGGATAGATTGAAACAAGAACTTCGCTCGCAGTTCTTCCCTGAAAAATGTTGAGATCTTGGCTCGACGAAAACTTTGAGAGCTGAAGCAAACAGGTAACATCAGGGACTACGTAAAACAGTTTGCAGGACTCATGTTGGACATACGAGATATGTCTGAAAAAGACAAGGTCTTTTGCTTTGTTGAAGGGCTGAAACCGTGGGCGAAATCAAAACTATATGAACAGATAGTACAGGATCTCCCCTCTGCCTATGCGGCAGCTGAACGGCTATACGACCTTAGCACTGACTCGCAAGATGTGAGAAAGCAGTCAACTTCCTCAAATGGGGGAAACAGAAACAGCCGTTCCAGTCCTCTCAGACCTGGGGGAGGAAACAAGAACACAGGGGGGGACCGTAAATCATCCCAACCGAGATCATGAAACAACTGGCGGGAGCAGCCCCAACAGCATAACAATTACAATCTCCCCCTTTCTTGTTTCATATGTAGAGGGCCACACAGGGCGGGCGAATGTCCAAATCGAACTGCGTTCAATGCTTTTCAAGCCACATTAGCCTCTACCTCCGAAGACAAGGTTGAACTGGAGGAGACGGTAATTGAGCCAGTTGCAGAAATTGAGAATCCCAGGATGGGGGCATTGAAATTCTTATCTGCGCTCGAGAAGAAAATGGGAAAGGCAACGGAGCTACTAGAGAAAAGACTCATGTATGTGGACGCTTGGGTCAACAAAAGATCGGCCAAGAACACTATGGTCGACTCCGGAGCCACCAATAACTTCATGGCTGAAACGGAAGCCCACTGCCTGAACTTGACCTAGGAAAGAGATGCAGGGAAGATGAAAGCTGTGAATTCTGCAGCCCTACCGATTACGAGGATAGCAAAGAGTTCTCCGATGAAGTTAGGAGACTGGAAGGGCCTCGTTGGCTTCGTGATTGTCAAAATGGATGATTTCGACGTGGTATTGGGGATGGAGTTCCTACTTGAACATAAAGTCATACCAATGACCCTCACCAAATGTCTAGTCATTACCGGATCTACACCCACCGTAGTTCAAGCCAGTATCAAGCAGCCAAATGGGGTGAGAATGATCTCAGCCCTCCAATTGAAGAGAGGCCTGGCCCACGACGAACCCACGTTCATGGCCATCCCCATAGAATTAGTTGAATCCACTGAAGAGGAGATCCCCCAAGACGTTCTATTTGTCTTGGAAGAGTATCAGGATGTCATGCCTAAAAGCTTTCCCAAGTCCATACACCCACAAAGGGGGATTGACCATGAGATTGAGTTGTTACCTGGGGCAAAGCCGCCCACCAAGAATGCATGTCGGATGGCCCCGCCAGAATTTGCCGAACTCCGAAAATAGTTAGACGAATTGTTAGATGCAGGATTTATCAGACCAACGACGGCCCCTTATGGAGCCCCAGTACTGTTCCAGAAGAAGAAGGATGGGAGCCTCCGTTGTGCATCGACTATCGGGCCTTGAACAAGCTCACAGTCCGCAACAAATATCCCATTCCTATCATTACTGACTTATTTGATCGGCTTCACGGCGCTAAGTATTTCTCGAAGCTGGACCTACGGGCGGGATATTATCAGGTCCGAATTGCTGAAGGAGACGAATCTAAGACGACCTATGTCACGAGATATGGAGCCTTCGAATTCCTCGTGATGCCCTTTGGCCTCACCAATGCTCCAGCAACTTTCTGTACCTTAATAAACCAAGTGTTTCACCGAACTACGATCCTTCCTCAGACTAGCCAACTACTATAGGCGGTTCGTAGAAATATTCTCGACAAGAACAGGGCCATTAACCAAATTGTTGAAGAAAGATAGCCAATGGAGTTGGACTCCTGAATGTCAAGCTGCCTTTGAGGGCTTGAAGAAAGTGATGATTGAGGGGCCGGTCCTTGGAATTGCCGACGTGACCAAGCCATTTGAAGTAGAGACTGATGCTTCTGACTTCGCGTTGGGCGGTGTCCTCCTCCAAGACGGACACCCCATCGCGTATGAGAGTAGGAAACTAAATAATGCCGAACGAAAGTATGCCGCCTCCGAGAAAGATATGTTAGCAGTAGTTCACTGCTTGAGGTCCTGGAGATAGTATCTCTTGGGGGCCAAGTTCGTGGTCAAGACCGACAACAACTCCATTTG
>NC_052349.1:50871185-50875168 GCF_009727055.1 Benincasa hispida
TGGAGCCTCCGCCCACACCACACGACCAAGCATGATCTGGATATGGCACACGGCCCGAAACAAGCTGGAGAGTATCACGACAATAGTGTAACGCAGGCGATTATTCGACTGCGGAATTTTCGACACGACGCCTATGGCGCCCACCTAGTTCCTGTAGACCAAAGAACGGGGTAGGGAGCACGTTGTGCGATAAGGGCGCACACACATTAACGGGAGCTTGAGAGCCAAGCCTCACAAGTCCCGCCCCACTATCCTTCCTAATCAGTGTAAATAGAGAACTTCATTGTGTCGGAGGCACATCAAGCAGGCGACATAAAAGTATTCTCTCAGAGCTGGACCCTAACACGCGGCGGCACTAAAATCTTCAGGGTAAGAACTCTGCTGAAGGAACCGAATCTAACGAAGACCTATATCAACCGAAGATATGATGACTATTCCGATTCCTCGTTGATTGCCTCTACATGTTCCTCAAAATGCTACTAGCACTTTCTATATCCTTAATGAACTAGAGGGTTTCAACGATGAGTACCCAAAAGAGAACATATCGACAAATTTGTCGGTAGTGTATCTGATGAACGAAATTAGTGGTCTAGAGGTAGCCGATCGCTGGAGGCGCACACTCGCCCTTCACTCCACTGTCTGATATGAGAATCGTGTATGTAGAAGAGAGAAAGTGCTCCTTTGCCCAAAGAGCCCAATAAAATTTCCTCGGCCAACGGTGATGTGGAGTGTGGTCGGATTGGTACTCGGACCAGAGAAGCAAGGTGGCACGGAGATCAGGGAACTTATAGCCGGAGGGTACCATTCAATCATAGCACGGAAGCGAAATATGTAAAGAATACGTATCCTTCTCAGAACTAGCCACAACTATCTAGGCGGTTTTCGTAGAAATATTCTGCAAGAAAACAGGGTCCAATCAAATTGTGAAGAAAGATTAGCCAATTGAGTTGGCCTCCTGAATGTAGAAACAGTCAACGACTGCACTCTCTTCTTGAGGCGGCTATATGAAGCAGTGATGAAATTGGGGGCGGGTCTTGGAAAATTGACTCATTATGACCGTGACCAGCCATTTGACGTAAACGAAGCTACTCTCTTCATTCCGCGCTGGGCGGGTGGTCTCTGAATATCACAAAGAGGAACCTCCCAAAAGTCAGCGTATAGAGCAGGCTAAGGAAATAAATTAATGCCGAACGACAAATAAAGATAAATGCGCCTCGAGAAAAAGAAAATGTTAGCAGTCAACAGTTACTGCATATGAGGTTGAGAGATAGTATCACTCTTGGGCCAAGTTCGTGGCCTAGAGATCAAAATAGCGTATCATCTTATGACACTACTATCTTATCAACCCACAGCCAAGTTGTACAGTCGAAGGCACCGATGGGCAATAGGATGGTCGATCCTAAAGCGAAGTTAATCGCTTCCACAATTCGAAACAACAATAGACCAAGCGGAATAGATAACACCAAGCAAACCTGATGCTCCTTTAGACCGAACAGACCCTTCTTCACAGCGAGCCCATGCAGTACTCTAACTCTTGCATGGTTCACGAACAACACATTACTTAACTAGACGAGGACCAATTAACGCCCCGCTACTAGAAGTCACTTGCAGTGCACACACGTCTCCTGAAGACATCTGTCACACTCCAGCGAATTCGCCCACGCGACCAACCCCCCCAGGCGGCGCAGGCAACATCATAAAAGTTCGGCCACAGATAGGGGCAGAACCCCAGTACCCCAATTTCTGGGGTGAAGCCATCTCCCTTACACACGGACAACGTCTCCCTCCCAGATCTGGGGACTTAACGAAGGTCGCTGCTGAAGAGTGTCCTACCACCGCTGGGAGGAAACAACTAATGGTTTGCAAAAGGGACTTAATGAAGAACTTCTGATAAAACAAAGGCTAACACCTATTGTGCCAACGAGCATTTCGAATTGAACCGATGTCTTATGAGCAGTTAATTACCTAAGACTAATGCCATCGTCTGCCAATAGAGCAAGGTTAGAAAAGGGCGAGAGAAATCACTAGCAGGCGCTTCTGGCTATGGAAACCAACGAGAATACATCCATCCAAACACTAGTGGCTATACGAGCCATTAGGGGCAGACTCGCATAGATCTCTTTTGAGTTACATCTACGGGAACCATTTGCCCAAACGGTGGAGTGTTGTAATAAGAGAATATATCCTTTGTTATCACTAAGACGGATGTCTCAAAATACTGCCACTCATTAATAACCCAAAACTAAGACACAATGTGCAGAAAAGAGCTCGCATGAATGAAACCAGACGGCACAACGTACACGATTAACATTAACATCACCAAACAACAGCTATGCTGTATTAGGATTATGGGCTCCCAACGCATTGTTGTGATCGGGAACGAAGATTCCACAGCGGCACAAAAATGTCTGGAAGAATTGTAAATATTGGGGTCAAAACGAATCTCCTCTAAGCTATCATCCCAAACTGACGCGGCTCACAGGACAAGAGCGCTTCAAACAGAGAATGCACTCTTACACCGCATGGAGAAAGTTCTGTGTCACTTTTATCGATGCTAGGGCAAGAAAAACTTAAGGTACCTCGGTTGTTAGTGTTGGCTCAGAATTACAGCTTTAATAGCGTAGCAGATTCTGCGACCGGGTAAATTCCAACTTCGAAGTGGATGTATGGCCGGTATATGACCTACTCGGAACAACTTGGAGAGAACACTTCCCTTCATGTAGGCACAAGTCTCAGGCAATCATAACTTCACTAAGAGTGGAGCAAGACCTTGAGATAGCTCGCGCCACCTAAAAAAGAGATCAAGAAGGAGAAAGAAGTGACTGTAAGAAGCGAAGGCCCTCGAGTTTCAAGCTGGGGACAAGGTCCTGATCAAGCTACAACCGGAACAGTTTCGTTTTCGAGGCCAGAGAGACCAACGGCTAGTAAGGAAATATGAAGGTCTAGTGGAGGTAATTGAGAAGGTCGGGAGAACCTCATATAAGGTTCAATTACCCTCAAGGATGAAGATTCATCCTGTCATCCATGTGAGTATCCTGAAGCCCTATCATCCCGATCCCGAGGATGAACAACGAAACATGCTAAGACGCCCACCGGTCACGATGAAGAATTCTGCTGAGAAAAAAGTTGCACAAATCCCGAATAAACGTACGCGCCGTATTGGAAGACCCAGACGAGAACTGACAGAGTTCTTAGTGAAATGGAAGGATCTCCCCGACGAAGAGATCAGTTGGGAGCGGGCCGAAGATTTGAAGAATGCAGTTCCAGCCATCACAGATTTTGAACAAGGTCAGTTGACGAGGACGTCAACCAATTAAGTGGGGGAGAATGTCACGGTCATGCTTGGCCAGGGCCTGTTGCCCATGGCCACATGCCCGATCCAACCCCCTTCTAGCATACTTTCATATCTTGTATTGTATTAGCTTAGTTAGCTTGCTTTCTTTACATTTTCATTGTAAATGACACTCACTCTTTTGTATATGCAAGGGTGCCAGTTGGCTTTTTGTTCAGAATGCACTATATGGAGATAAGACTAATCATCACTTCCCCATACCCGAGTAGTAATCTATAAAGTTGTTGTTGCTTATTGCTTTCTAGACTACTACAATCTTTCTTTCTTTATTCACACTCACAAAAACTTCTTCGAAAACCTTTTCTCCAAACCCGTTTTCTAAAATCGTTTTTCCTAAAACGGGGGTGGAGGTTGCGGAGGCACGCGGTGTGCCACTGGCAGTCCGTATTCGAGTTGGCTGACTTGTTCGTGAGCGGGAACAAGTGCCGCACAATCGCTAAGAGAAGCTTCCGAAAGAGCGATTGTGACACTTGTGCTTAGGCGTGTGTGCGTGTGAGCTTGTGTACATGTGCGTGTCTGCATGTGCATGTGCATGTGCTCATGTGCGTATGC
Source organism: Benincasa hispida (assembly GCF_009727055.1). Lineage (NCBI taxonomy): Eukaryota > Viridiplantae > Streptophyta > Magnoliopsida > Cucurbitales > Cucurbitaceae > Benincasa > Benincasa hispida. Next base: position 50,875,090 of record NC_052349.1, read on the forward strand.
ATGTGCGCATGTGTGTATGCATGTACGTGTGCATGTGCGTGTGCGTGTGTGTGTGCGTGTGTATGTGTGCACATGTGTG
>NC_052349.1:50878278-50926582 GCF_009727055.1 Benincasa hispida
GCGTGTGCGTGTGAGCATGTGTGTGCATGTGCGTGTGCATGTGTGTGATGTTTATTGTGCATGCGTGCATGCATGTGTGTGTTAAACTAGATTTAATGTATAAATAGTTATTTAATTAAATGTGCAAATTAAATTAAATAAGTGTTGTTTAAATTGTTTAAATTGTTTAAATTAGTTAAATAAGTATTATTTAATTAATTAATTGTGGAAAAAAAGAGAAATAGATAAAAAATTAAGAAAGTGACTTGGCCCTTCTTTATACAAAGCCTTCTTTATGGCCCTTTTAGGGTATGAGTTCATTGTGCAAAATTTTCCCTAAGACACCAAGAGAATCTTCTCTGCTCTCCAAAAACCTTTTCTCCTCTCCCTCTATCAGTAATTGAATACCATCTATCCCTCTATTAGAATCCAAGAAAATAACGAGTTACTCTCGTAGTTGTGTTCGAGATTGTTCAAGAAATCGTTTGTGATTAAGATCGTTAGAGGAATCATTCGTGGGAACTTTGAGAGGACCATTTTGGAACTTGGGAATCTACAAAGATAAGAATAGTTCTAATCTTTTCCCTAAATTATGCTATTTTACATGTTTATTCTACATATATTCTGTTTCAATATAGAATTTTTTTATGTAAAAATTGATTTGCGGGATGCAAGCCGTTCACAATGCTTCCGCTGCAGGATTCAATCCTCTACAACTTGTATGTACTAAGATCGTTAGTATCTAAAATGCTCCCCAATGTTGAAATGTTCAACACTGTAACCACACAAAAAAAAAAAAGAAGAAAGGTTTCTCTAAAAATAAACGCTCATATTTGACATTTAAGACGAGTTCATAATAATCTCAATAGGATTGAGATGTTGGTTAAGAATGGACTGCTAAACGAGTTACAAGAAAATTCTTTACCAGTATATGAATATTGTCTAGAAGAAAAATGACAAAACGACCTTTTTTTAGAAAAGGTTATAGAGCCAAAGAATCCTTGGAGCTTATACATTCAGACTTTTGTGATATGATGAGTACTAAAGCAAATGGAAGATTTGAATACTTCGTCACTTTTATTGATGATTATTCTAGATATGGGTATGTCTACCTGATGCAACATAAGTCTGATGCACTTGAAAAGTTCAAGGAGTATAAGGCTGAAGTTGAGAATTTATTAGGTAAAAAGATAAAAACTCTTTGATCAGATCAAGGTGGAGAGTACATGGATATAGGATTCCAAAACTATATGATAGAATATTGAATCAAATCTCAACTCTCAGCACCTAGTACACCTCAAATAAATAGTGTATCAAAAAGGAGAAACAAAACCCTGTTGGATATGGTTCGATCCATGATGAATTATACTTCTCTATCTATTTCATTATGGGGTTATGCAATGGAGATTGCAGTGTACATTTTGAACCAAGTTTCATCAAAGAGTGTTTCTGAAACACATTTTGAATTTTGGAGAGTCATAAACGTAGTTTACGACATCTCAGGATATGGGGGGTGCCTAGCACATGTGTTTGTAGAAAACTCGAAAAAAATGGAACCACATTCAAAATTATGCCTCATTGTAGGCTACTCCAAAGAAACGAGAGGTGGTCACTTTTATAATCCAAAAAAAGAATAAAGGGTTAGTATCGACAAATGTGACATTTTTAGAGGAAGACCACATTAGAGAACATAGACCAAGAAGTAAAATCGTATTAAATAAACTTACCAAAGAAACTACTGAAACTTCCATAAGAGTTGTTGAAGACAGAAACAATTCAACAAGGGTTGTTGATATTGCTTCATCCAGTGAAGCGCATCCTACTAAAGAGTTGAGGGAGCCTCGACATAGTGGAAGGATTGTAACCCTACCTATTCGCTATTTGAGTTAATTAATTAACATATAAATTACACAACTATATAATAAATCATATTTAATATAAGGTTAATTAATTAACATATAACTATCATATATTTATATTCGTACATTTCATTATGCATCTAATTCATATAAATCTAATAGTTGAATCTCATTCAAATACATCTCTCTAATACTGTAATTCTATATGAATCCAATTCATAAGAATTTAATATTTGAGTCTCATTCAAATACATCTCTTTTATGTAGTTTGGATTATAGATCACATCTATAATTAAACATATTCTAGAATGTATCAAAATATACTATATATTAATCATATTAATATAAAATTGCTTTAAGTAATTTGAAAAATTCAAATCATTCCTCATTACTGCCCTTAGCGAGCTAATAGGAGAACCTTATAGATGTGCAGATTAGAAGCACCAATGATATGAGATTAATTAATCAATGATATGAGATTAATTAATCAAACTCTTTAATTAAATTAATCGATATTCATTAATTACCGATCACTCCACTATGGACCGATAGTTATTCTTCGCACTATAGATATATTTTTTGCATCCATGGATATTACCAATCAATAGTGAGTCGACCATTCACAAATTACTCATAACTACAGCTAGGTCAAAATATCATTTTACCCCCGTAGTTACATTTAACTCCTTATGTACCACTGACTCCTCTAATGAACAAACAGTTTATAGTCCACTAACACCTCTCAGGCTAGTTAAAGGTTAAGGCCTCATTGTTTAAGACCTGGAACCAGCTGTTAAAGGAGCAATTTATCTATTTTCCTTATAATCGGGAAGGAGCGAATTTTTTCTTATGTAGGTGTGTTCCTAACTCCCTACTCGGACAAATTCCCAAAATGGTAGGCTTGTTGAGTCGGCAAACTTGGCCACTCTCACCCATACATATCAAAGGATGGCTGTTATAGATAGAAATTCACAACTCACTCGGGATTAAGGTCAAGTCACCTATGATCATCCTAGTGAAATGTTGGTTTCTTCAAGTAGCAGTGTTATAAAGAGAAACTAATCCTTTCGCAGTCCGGTCTTGTAGAAACTCTTTTACAGGGTACCCCACTCACATGTCTCCATATGAATAATATGGCTCATATTGTCTATAACATTTAAACTCGTGTAACAATTACAAAGTGGGTCATATCTACAGTGTTACCAAGATAAGACACCCATCATTATCCATTTACTGTAGACCTTTTAGGTTAGAAATTGAACACAAACCACTTGTATGTCTATCACATACTGTTCATGTGACATCACATAACCTTGGATATTAGTTTATTGGATTGAATTAATGTAGTCTGAATGTTAATAAAATACCTCTTATTTATTAAATATATAATTTGTTTTTACAAACTATAAGATATATGAGATTTATGACACTAAATCAAACAATAAAAACCTTCAAGCATATTGAACCTAACAAGTAAGCGGGATTAGATGTCATAGTAAACTTGACAATGATAGTTTATCATTGTTAGTAATCGTTCATTCTTGACAATTATTTATTGTCGTTAAATGTTCAATTATGACATTTTTAAAAAATTGTCCTGATACTCATACCTTTACAGGGAATACCACAACAGAAAATAACTGTCACGAATTTAAATTATGTAAATGTTATAGAATCACAATTTTGTTGAAGTAATTAAATAGCTCCTCCTGGGAACTAATATCTCTTTCTATACCTTTTTGTTCTTACTAAATTGGGACTTGTATTGATCATTATTCATCAACTTCAAGGATGATTATGGGCTAAGTAGTTCTAGCTTGGATTTAGAATTTTTGATGATCTCTCCAAAAAAAGAACTCCATTAGAATCTTTGCACACATTGCATTAATCAAATCAGATAACATCCAAAGAAGACAGAAACACCTCATTGCATAAGTGGGCTCATCACATATGTGGGAATTGGCTATGCCTCAACCTTTATGAGAAACTTGTTACCTTCGACGGAGAAAAGTTTCGTGTTCCACTCCTGGAGAGCTTTGCTAGACAGATCCTTAACTGAGAGTTAATGTTTAATGCAAAAAGATTGAAGAAAAGGAAAAGAAAACAGAGTAGCAAAGACAGAGCAGAAGGAGGCAATCTTTAGACCTTTGTTCCAACAGCTGTATCGATATTCAGAAGGCAATCGTATTTCCCCTATATAATAGCTATTCACTAACATTCTCTTTTAATAAACAAACCCTACAATCAAAGGGAAAAATAATAAATTTAACACATGGATAATAGAGTACACATGGCATAAGCCTATAGGTGAATTAATCTATTCACATAACAGAAATGGTTGGCCAAATCATCTGCTGACTGTCCTTCTAGGTAGGCTGATTTCCCTCAAATGAGACGGTAGTTCAACTAGACTATGTGTAAGAGTTTTAGTAAGGCAGACAGCTTCTTGATCTATAGAAGGAACGTACCGAACATCTAGAAGACCTTGGAGAACTCTATCACGGACAAAGTGGATGTCACTCTCAATATGCTTCGTTCTGGCGTGGAATACAGGATTAACCGCCAGAGCACCTGCACTTAAGTTATCACACCACAATATTGGTTTGCTACGTTGGGGAATTCCAATCTCCCCAAGAAGTTGTTGAACCCATATTATCTCTGCCGAAGCATGAGCAAGTGCCCTATACTCCGACTCACTGCTAGAACGGGCTATAACTGACTGCTTTTTCGACGACGAAGATACAAGTGTGCCACCAATAAAGACAAAGTAAGCTACGATAGACTTCTAGTCATCTATGTTTGCTACCCAGTCAGCATCAAAAAAATCTAAAATGGACAGATCAGAGGTTGGTTGTATACAAATGCCATAGTGCTTGGTGCCGCTAAGATACCGAAGAAGTCGTTTACAGCAGTCCAATGGGTGTTAGTAGGACATTTCAGGAATTGACTAAGTTAGTTTACCATGAATGTGATGTTCGATAGAGTGTTGGTGAGATATTGAAGGGCCCCGATGGTGCTACGATATAAGAAAGGGTTAGTAAGGGGAGTGCCACTGTTGAGAGACAATTGTTTATTCATTACGCTTGGTGAAGTGGCAGCCTTGAGGTCAGACATGTCGAGCTTGTGTAGAAGATCTTCAACATATTTTTCTTGGCTAAGTATGATCCTTTGTTCCAAATACTTAATTTGTACACCAAGGAAATAGTGAAGAGGACCGAGGTCCTTAAGAGCAAAGCGATTATCTAGCAGAGTAACCAGCCGGTGTATAAGAGCAGTATCATTTCCAGTCAGAATCACATCATCCACATATACTAACAATAAAATTATAATAGGTCCTTGTCTAAAAATGAAAAGAGAAGTATTTGACCTTGCGTTCTTAAAGCCCCAAGACAAAAGCTCGTGTTTAAGAGTATTGTTCCAAGCCCTATAGACTTGTTTGAGGCCATAAATAACCTTATTCAGCTTGCACACATGTTAAAGATATTAAGGGTCAACATATCCGGATGGCTGGCTCATGTATACATCCTCGTGTAACTTGCCATTCAGAAAGGCGTTGTTGAAATCAAGCTGTCTCATTTTCCATCCATAGGCAACTGCAAGAGTGAGCACTACACAAATGGTTGAAGCTTTGACAACTGGACTAAACGTTTCAAATAAATCCACACCTGGAGTCTGATGGAATCCTTTAGCTACCAACCGTAACTTGTAACGTTGGATCATGCCATCAGGATGTCTTTTTATTTTGAAGACCCACTTGGCACCTACAACATTCAAAGATGGAGAATAAGGAACAAGACTCCACGTACCACTTTTGATTAGGGCTGCATACTCTTCATCCATTGCATCTTTCCACTGAGGTGTATTGAATGCATCAGTTACCCATGTAGGCTTGATAATTGACCAATCTTTCTTCGACTAAATGGTCGGTATTCGAGGTTTGAAAATCCCAACCTTTTTTCTAGTTATCATAGGATGAGTGGGGAGAGGAATTGAAGGTGGTGGATGAGTAGTATCGGGTGATGGTTCTACTGTAGAAGGCAAGGATGGGCTGGTTGTATCTGGTACAGCAGGGGATAGTTAGAATGGAGAAGGTGATGTTTGTTCACTTGGCTGGTTGGAAGGCAGGATGTACTATGGGGAAGGTATATAGGTGGTCGTAAGGTTTGCTGGTGAGTAGATATTTGTGGCTGGGACAGAGATCGATAGAGTGGGAGGAATTGGTGTGTATATTGATGTAGGAACACTGGCACATGGGTGAGGGGATGGAGCAGGGACAATAGTCAAAGGGGCATGGACAGTAGGCGATGGAGCAGGGACTGTGGGTGATGGAGCAGGGGTAGTGGGCGGTTGAGTAAAGGCAGTAGGTAGCCAAGGCATAGGGGCAGTAGGCAAGAGGGAAGGAGTAGTCTGTTGTGTTGGTGTTGTTGTTGTACCTGTAAAATGATATTGAAAAGGGAAGTCATTTTCATTAAAAATCACATTTCTAGAAACAAATATCCTCCCAGACATGTTAAGACATTTGTACCCTTTATGCTGAAGACTCGGCCCAAGTTATATACATTTATCCATACGATAGCTCAATTTATGGTTGTTATACGGTCTTAAACAAGGAAAACAGGCACACCCAAACACTTTCAACTCTTCAAATGCTAAACGTGTACCAGTCAATACCTCAACAGAAGACTTACCTTGTAGAACCGAAGTTGGCATACCATTTATGAGGTAAGTAGCATATACAAAGGCTTCCCACCAATAAGTAAGTGGAATGAAGGCTTGAGCTAGCATAATCAGCCCCTTTTCAACAATATCTCTATGTTTTCGTTCAGCCCTGCCATTTTGTGTTGATGTATAAGGGCACGAGAATCTCGAGAGAGTACCTTCTCTTCCACATACCTAATGCACTTTTTCAAACTCACCCCCATTGTCTGATTGAAGTACTTTAACAGCTCTATTATACTGTTGTTTAATCATGTTGGTGAAGTGTTGATAGGCTGCCATAGTATCACTTTTTAACCGCAAGGGGTAAATCCAAGTGTACCTACTATATTCATCTACAAATATAGTATAATAATGATAACCTTCAGAAGATAAGATAAGTGCATGACCCCATAGATCAGTGTGAACTAAATCAAACATGGCAGTGGATCTTGAATCAGAATTTGGAAATGCAAGTGCATGAGATTTTCCATATTGACAAAAGTCACAAAATTGAACTTGGAGCTGAGTTAAAAGAAGGGCCTCTTGTGTTTGTCAGATTAACGGAGGCATTGTGATTGAACCCAATTGTCAATTTGTGCATAACTTGATGATCCAACCTCTTTTCAAACAGAAGCAACTCTGATTGCATATCTAACCATGACACATTTTCTTTGCTCTGAATGGTTGCTACAATAGCATTGTATTCCTCATCCAATCCAAGGAGAACCTGTGACACCAAAGCCCTAGTAGGAACGGGACTACCCACTTGTTCAAGGTTATCAGAATTTCTTTTCATAATTCGTAAGTATTCCTCCATTTTTAAACTTCCTTTTGGAGTAGATTGAAACACTTACCTGAGATAATCTTCTTCTGCACGTGATTGGACACCAAAAAGCTCGTTGATGCTATCCCACAACGTTCTAGCACTCTCACATCTCATGACTTGAACAACAACTTCAGGGGTCATGGAATTATATAACCACCCAAGTAGCAGCTGGTCGACTGCCATCCAGGCTTCAAACTGAAGGTTGACTTCAGTAACTAAGGTCGAACTCGAACTTCCTGCCATCCAGGCTTCAAACTGAAGATTTCCTAACGTGTGCACTGTTGTCTTTGTCCTCAATACTGAGCAGCATTTAACAAACTTGCTTCGAACATTATATTATGGCGAGCCCAATTACTTTTCGAGGGCATCCAATTTAGGTACCCCGAGCTCACATTGAATGAACTTCTCCATCTCAGACTCGTACTCGAACTCATGATGAACATTAACTATCATAATTGATTACCTAGTGATACTGCACAATTATGTACTATTGCTTAGGCTTACTTATGCTTGTTTTGAGGCTTTTATTGATGCTTGCACAAGATTATTTGTACGATTTATTGATTCCAAGCATTTGATGCAAACTAGAGTTATTGAGTGAAAACACGAGCAAAATGAGTTTATTTTGAGGAGTTAAAGTCATATAAAAGAGGTGTCTCATCTAAAAAACCTAAGAGGACGATGTTAAGATGTTGCCAACAATGTCTCAACACTTAAAATGCATTAAACGAGCCACAGATAGGACCATTTTGGAGAGTAAAAATCCTAACCCCTCTTTTGATATTTAAGGAGTTTTGAAGCCTTTTAGAAGCCAATAGACATTTTTTAGGCTCACAAACATGAAAACCGTCAAGAAAACGTGGATCGAGAGACGTGTGACAATAATCTCTCTCTTTTCTATCTTGTAACACTTATTATTGGGTTTTTTTATTCTATAGTCTAGAGTTCATTTTAGTGATAATGAGTTGCTAAACTCTTTACTCAGAGGATTGATGTAGCCATTGAACTTTTGTTTTGATTATATTTAAGTTGATGATTACTTGTGCCTAATAGTTATTTATGCTTTTATGTTCTTAATGCTTGTAACATTTGTCGAAGTTTACTTGTTTGATTGGTTTAAATTGTAACTTATGAAAGAAGTATTTAGATTAGAAAAATAAATGAATTGTGTGACAAGGGTTTTTTTTTACAGCGGGAATGATTAAGACTCTAAAGTGTCAAGACTCCTTACAGTGTAAGCTCAGTAGTTCACAACTCCATAGACTTCACAAATTCTTGCAGCTCACTATTCGACTCATTACCTAGAGGTGTTTGGGATAAGAAGTGGAATAGTGAGAAATAAAAAGTTATAAAGTTTATGGAGATGTGAAACTCCTGGGTTCACAGTGTAAGGAGTTGATAAAATATTAAATTAATATTTTTTAGTAGTGGGTCCCACCAACTCTTTGAACCAAACAAGGAGTAGAGTTTACAATTTCTACTTCCCAACTCCTCTGGCTAAACCCACCAAGATTTTACTTCATGTCTTGCATGTTATTAAGAACTAAACAAAAATGTTGCCTTTATAACTTTACATGAAGTAAAATTAAGCTTAAGAAAATCATTTTTTACCTTTAAATTATTGGTTTATGGTTAACAAGAACATTCGTACATTCTTGATTATGGTAGATTAAAGAAAGGGTATCGTAAACCTCTCTCCACCAAATCAAATAACATTTATAATCACTAAACTCTACAACACATATTACTGAGTAGTACAAGTGACAAATTCAGGTTATTCTGCAAGGAAGCGCAAGATAGAGTTTTGTTAAGTCAATCTCTAGTTGTATCAATAAATGGAGGGGGGAGATTTGGAGTAAATAGTGTGATAAATGCATAAAGACAAAAGATAAAATGGGTAAATATAATTCAAGATTGAAAATTCTATTTCTAGGAGCAAGAATGATTTCTATCCAATTTTTGTACGTTGAATTCTCTTGATTGAACACACATTTAATTTACATGTACACAATGATTGACTTGGCATCACCAAACTCAATGATGCTACAGGTAGGCCAACTCGCTGAATTAAACCAAGCAAGTGCCCAAATTATTAATAAAAAACTAAGTCCCAATTAAACTAAATGTCTTAATCTTATAAGGTTTGAAAGCGTCTATTTAGAATTCTCATATTTACATTACGATTTAGGATTACAATGTGTGATTAACCAATTAGGTGGCCTAATTAACTAACCAATTAATTTTTGAACCTAGGTTTAACATGCAGTCAAGGTCTATGGGTAGCCTATATTCCTAGCATAGATGATTCAATTTTTGCCACTTAAGATTTTATCTAGATGAACAAAGAAAGAGCATGCAAGCCACAAATTGATAGCTAAGGCATACATCTATGATAGGGGAGTCAGTCCACATACAAACATACATCATATGAACAAGATTAAAAAAAAAACATAAATCCAAAAGCAATAAAAATGTCACAAAAATTACATAAATTCATGCTCCCAAAAACTATAAAAACAACAACTTACCTCATCAATCCATAGATGAAATGAAGAGGGGAGAATCCAAAGCCTAATCACGACCCAAAATAAAAGAGAAATCTAACCTAAAATTGCAAGAAAGATAGAGCAAGAAGAAGACTTCCAAGTTCCTTCTCGAACTCCATAAGTTCTAACCTTTAAAAACCTTAAATTTGAAAATAGATATATATAAAATTGTGACGGCGTCGTGGTGCTAAGGGGTAGTGTCGCGATGTCAATGCCCTAAAAAGCCCTCTATCGACATTTGTGATGCTCTCACATCCGTCTGGTGTTTTCGAAGATGTCTAGAGCAACGTGGCGCTCTAAGGCAACACTACAACACTCTTGCCTTATGATGCTACTAGAATTCGCATCGCGGTGCCATGCTTCTTGAAGTTTTTTTTTTTTTTTTTCTTTTGACCTCCTTGAAGCCTCAGGTGCTTGGTATCACTCCCAACATCTTCAAATTAACCTCGAATAGTATGTAAAGATCTGGAATGCATGATTTACTCGAGTTCTACAAAAATAGATAATTAAACATATTAAACATAATAAAGAAGTGAAATTAGAGAAATAAAACTAGCTCCTTTCTGAAGTTAACAATCAAAACAAGCTCAAGTGATGAGGTCAATTCCCTACGGTCCCCTTCCTATTGCGTCTTCATTTCTCATTTATGTTTATGTTTGTTTAATCATATCTATATTTTGAATTTTTTTTACTCCCTAAAAATAAAATTAGGTAACATCATTCAAGGTACTTGAATGACCTAAAAAAATTAATCCATTGGACGAAGAACACTCAATCAGTATATGAAAATTTGACCAATATAGTTACAGTATTGCATAAATCACGCAGCACATGGTGAGAAGCAATCTCATATGTATTCAAAACTTGCTTGATTGGATCGCAATCTTTCCTAGTCAACCAAAAATAGATCAAACTAAATCATCTACATAGAGAAGATGAAAAATAATAGGGCACTACCTGGTAATTTCCTACCTTAATTACCAAGTGTCTAGCTTTGAATGGCATAGATGCACTCAAAGCTAAGGAGCACACATTTTAGAAAATGAGGTGTCATAGAATAAATGTCGATCGCTCCACTAAAATACTGACTCCAAGACTCACTTCAATCGATTTGTAATAGCTTAGGTAATGATCGTAAAGACCACATTGTACAAATTGATTGATCGATAGTCCACTATTTTAACCCCAACCAGATTTCAATGTTTATTTTCAAATTAAACAGTGACTCCGTTAAGATCTAAGACTTTTATTGAATGCATTTTTTTTAGCATTGTCTCTACATCTTTTCTAGAGAAATCCCACATGAATTTTCTATTTGGATCGACAACAAAGAATGAAGTAAAATAATAAATTAGAGGTTTGAATCCCTATATTCCATTTGGACATGGAAGTTTTATTGCTGCAAAGAAAATTTTAAAATAGTTCTGAACGTGCTTCATTTATTTCGTTGATATAATATTGTTCAATCTTTAACCAAACTAACCTTCATGGGATAAGATGTAACTATCAGTTATCTTCTCTTCAAAGTTGGTCCCTAAACTCTCATAAAATTAACAATTTCGTCTCTAAACTTTGATTTGTAACGATTTAGTCCCTATACTTTCAATTTTATAACAATTTAATCCCTAAACTTTGGTATATAACAATTTAGTCCATGTACTTCTAAATTAATAACAATTTAATCCTTAACATAAACAAATTTATCAAAATTAAATGTCAATTTTTATTATTTTATGATGTAGACTTTGTATTTTATAAAATATCGAGTCTCTAATTAGTTCGCCAGTTTATTAATGCAATAAATCTCATTAAATCTTAACACCAATTTCTATGATAGGTGTTACAAATTTTAATGTACAATGACTAAATCGTTACATAGTAAAATTCAAAAACTAAATTGTTTTACAAAATTAAAAGTTCAAAAACTAAATGGTTAGAAACCAAACTTCAGGAAACAAGAGGAAGTAACATCTAACTTGTATTATGAACTTCTTTCAAAGCTCCAATTGCATTCATATTATTGAGTTCAATACAATATAAAAAGGTAACAAGACCCAAATTTTGGGCTGTATTCTCCAATTATGGTCAATAAACCAGTCCATTTTGGGACCAGATGATTCTCATCTTGTGACCTCATTGCCTTTTCAATAAATGTAAAAATAAAAAAATGATAAAGAAACAAATAGAAAATGAGGTGGCAAGATCAGGCCCTTTCATTTCATCCTCTTGCAGTGAAGTCCCACCAACTTTATTCATTCACATGGACATCAAAAAAGCAAAAGTTGAAGAAACTTTCAATGCAACCCATCTATCTATCTAGCTGGTGAGAGAGACTGGCTTCTAAGATCTTTGGATCTTTGAGATTTCTACCAATAGTCTATGCAGAGCCTGAGGTTTTGAGAAAAAAGGGGAATGATCTGCACCTTTAAGATGGAAGACCTGTTCTGGAGGGTTTCTTTCGATCAAACTCTCTTGGATTGGGACAGCTATGGCGTTGTCGTTAAGTGTTTTAATGTAAAATCGTCTCACCGATCCATACTTGGTGTCTGAAAGGCATAGCTTTTCTAACACAGGTGGGAAGGGTATCGGTCTCATCGAAACAGATGCTAAAGCTACATCCTGAATTAGGATAAGGGAATGATCAATTGACTGAGTTTCTCTTTTTTTTCCCTTCTCGAAATCGAAGGGTATACAACTGACTTTTGCTATAAAGTATGGAACGAAAAACAAAGACTAATTACCTTGGCTGGAGTTTGATTGAAGAATAAGTCCTTCAACAATGGTTTTTTCAATTCAATAGCTGTTGGAGGGCTGTCGTTGCCATTTGAGTACACAAAGACTTGAGCCTGTCGCATGACATCGTCCGAACCAGCCTAGTACAGATTCAAGCATAGCTAAACTAAAATAACATGACCGGAAGAGTGCAAAAAGATCGTCTAGTAGCATTGAATAAAAGCCAAAAACAAGAATGAAGAGAAACAACAATTAAAATTTTGAAAGTTAATCATTCATACCAATTTGTAGTCTTTTATATGAAATTCAACTTTCTACATACATTCAAGTCTAAAGCTACAAAATCATTTATATCAGGAAATGAGAGTACCTGCAAGGAGAATATATCAAGAGTGTTTTGCCCATCACTCAACATTGCTGCAGCAAGGAAGACGGCCTTCGCAATTTTGAAATGAAATAATTCCATTGCATACGAAATACAAGCACCACCAAAATCATGCCCAACTAGGATAACCTACATATGTTAAGAAGATAAAAGAAATTAAGCTTCGAGGGAGTCAAGTGCAAAATACGATAGCTTAATAAAAAAATAAGACAATCGAAAAAGAAAAACCTATCTCAATAATATTTTTGTTAAATCACCACTAAACTCGAGAGTTCGTCCAAAAATTGTGCTCAAGTAAATTTAATACTCTTCGTGTATTTTCAACACCCATGAGCACGTATATGTATGAATACCAATGCCTATAGAACATATATCTATAGTAAATTGGGTTAAAAGGATGGAAACCTTTTCGCCAGCAGGAAGCTTTTCAAGAACATCTGTGAGCGGCTGCACATATTGGGAGAGATTTATGATGCTATTTGGATTAAATGAATGAATTCCTGAACCAGTTAAGTCTATCGCCGTAGCTCTATAACCTGCTTCTTCAAGAAGAGCAATAGTTTTGTACCAACACCAAGCACCAAAACCACCTCCATGGACAAGAACAAAGTGATTTGTTTCCAAGTCATCTAGTTTTATGTCCTGTCAATTTGAAACTTATTAGAACCATAAATGCTTTTGGTAGGAAACTCAGAAAATAACATTTTGGAACAATATGTGAAAAAGACAAACAATCAGCAAAACTCTATTGATAATTTGACCAATCCAATTAGTTGGTTTAGAAACTTGACATAGAAGTTCATCTATACAAACGTCATTGTTTCCTGTCTCCTTTATATTAATGAACTCATTCTGGTTCTAAATTGAAATCGTAAGAATTAAACACATACAAATATATAATTAATTCATCATGTATAATTTCAAAGAGGAAAATGCAGCAATTAGTAAACAAAAATTAAGACTATCATTCTTTCCCCTCTGTTAGCCAAAATTAATTTTCAATTATCCTCGTAGTTTAAACAAGTCTAAATTTAACATACAGTTACAACGAAGTTATTCATTAAATACAGCATGGAAAAACGATAATTCACTTCATCGTACTTTGAACGATTGGAATCTTTAGAAGCTCTCACTAGGGTACAATCGATTAAATTTTTCGCTAAAATGGCGCAAAACTGACTCAAAAACAATTCAATTCCCACACCGAAAAAATTGAAATTCCCCAAACACGATGCACAATTTCACAATCCACAACACAAATTTCAATCAACACTCATCCGTCAGCAATCAAACATTGAATCCCCAATCATCCATACCAATCACAGTCACACAATCAAATTTAAAACTGAATGAACCTGGTTAACAAGCTGCTGAGGTTGAAGTAAAGGGTCAGTGAGAGAGCGAGCTCGAGAACTCGAACTCCGCGGCAACGCGTTTCGACTCTTCTTACCAGAGGTTGGCTGCCGGAGCGAAGTAGAGCGATCAAACGACACAGGACAATCGAGTGGACGTTTCTGGAAAAGTACCGCCGCTGCCTCTAAAGCCTGCTCTGAAGTCAGCGAGTCTCCAGTCTTCTCTCTCCATGAAGAGCGCATTCGAGACCATCGGCTGCTGGAAATGGACAAAGAGGGGGGGTCGGGGAAGGTGTTGGCCAGATGCTTGGCCGGTGGTTTCGGCAGCGAGAATGTGGCGCAGAGATTCCCCATTGAAGACGCATGCAGAGCAGAACAGAGTCTAAGAAAAGTGTTGGGGTGTTTTTGTTTGGTGTTGATGGGGACAATGCGAAGAAATGAGAGATGAGGATCGTATTGATTGTGTCGAAGGGAAAGGCATTCGGTTGGAGCTTTTCTTTGTTTTTCTGATACAAAATTATGGCTGCCCTCGGCTCTGCGTGTTGTTACACATGACTATATACCTTTTTCCTTTTCACTTTTCTACTCCATCTCAATATTCGTAGTGTACCATAAAAATTAGTGGACTTTATACTTTCATCAATTTTTAGTTATACTTTCTATATTTTTTTTTAATATATTCATTAATTCAAATTAGCTTAAGCATATCTCAATTAATATCACCGACAATCTGCCTGACCTTATTATATTTAGTTGTTAAAAAAACTCGTTTGACAATAAATCTTAACGAGATAGTCACCATTGATTGAAGTTATGACCACTTAATCATTTATTAAACTCATAACATTTTTCTTAGGAATAGGTCAACTCATGATGGTTTTTAGTTTAACTATAAAAAATGTCTTTGAACTTTACACTTTCGATCAAAAATACCCATAAACTTTCAAAAGAGTTTTGTTTCAGAAATATTTTTTAACTTGTAAATATTTCAAAACTACCTTTAAACTTTAAAAAAAATATCTTTGGATGCTTCCATTATTCTTTTTATTCTTATTATAGTTCATATACTATAATTGAAGTATGCATTTTTATTTATTATTATTATTTTAAGATAAGCAAATGTCAAATATTAAACAAAAAGAGGAGTAACTAAGAGGGTATTGAAGAAGCGATAGGAGAAAAAAGAAAGAAAATAAAGAAACAAAACAGTATTAATGGTTTTTTAAAGCTTTTTTTTTTAAGTTTAAGGATACTTTTTATACGGTTAAAAGTTCAGGGGTATTTTTATACAAAACACTAATGATTTCCATCCAAAACTAAGGTAAAGGTATTTTTAAACTCATTTTGGTAGTTCAAGCATATTTTTAAAACTTTTGAAAATTGAAGTATAGTTTTGACACAAAGTATAAAGTTTAGGCTATTTTATATAATTTAGCCAAATTTTAATAAACTTTAGAATAGCCTTCCTTTTTAATCTTTTTATAATATGTAGAGCAGGATAATCAAGCTTCTGACCTAGAAGTTAAAAATAAAAGTTTTATGTAAGTTGAGTTAATTCATTTTGACAAATTTAATCCCTATGGTTTGTCCACTGTAATCTTAAAAAAAAATTATTTTTATTAATTTTTTTATTATAAATTTTGGAAATATAATCATTCTTCATGCATAAAAGCTATTATTAATCTTTAACCAAATTTAATAAAAAAATAATAAGTTTGAATTGCTAAATTTAAAATTTATTCTAGAATTAGAGGAGTTTTAAAATGTAGAGATATGAATGGTATTTTAACCTTCCATTGAACTTTAATTGTATGAGGATAACATAAATATCTTTGTTTTTTCTTTTTAAGTTTAAAAGGTGTGGGTGGGAATTTGAATATTCCATCTTGGGGTTGAGAATAATGAGTCATGTTGCCGACAAATAATATAAATAATTTTAAAATATACTTGTCGGTATATTGGGAATTTTTTAAAAAAATAATGTTATTTTAATATTTATTGACAAATGATTAATTTGAAATTATTGACAATAATAGAGTTGTGAAATCGCAGACGAGGTCCACGATTTTTGTCATCCACGATTTAAGACCAGCCACGAATTAAAGCTAAATTTTTTTTTCACATTTTCTCCCAACTTCTATTTTCTAGCGTTTTTGCATCTTCGAAGAACCTTTTACTATGAAATTCAAATTTTCAAAGACTTATAGTAAAATAAAAATTGAATCAAATTTCTAGTAACGAATTAAGGTTAATTTTTTAATTTTTTTTTACTGTGAAATTCAAATTTTTAAACTAAAATAAAAATTGAATCAAATTTTTAGTCCAGAATTAATTCTAAATTTTTTTTCTACATTTTCCCCAACTTCTATTTTCTTCTTTTATTTTTTAGTTTTTTTTTTTTTTTTTTTACATTTTCGGATAATATTTTACGTGAAATTCAAAAAATAAAAACTGAATCAGTCACAAAGCTAAATCTATTTTTCTTCACATAGATTTATTTTACAGTAGATTTTTTTTCACATAGATTTGTTTTATCGTGAAATTCAAATAGATTTGTTTCCCTGTGTATCCACTTAAATCAAAAAGCAATAAAAAAAATAATAAAAATATGGAACTCGTGGACCCGTCCACAAGTTAAAAATTGTGTACGGGGTATACAATTTTGCTACCCTATTTTTGTCAATACTTTTCCCCTCCACCTTACTTTTGTAATTTCTTTCCTATATACCATATTTTTGTTATTACTTTAAAAAATACACTATTCTTGAACTTATCCCGTATATTGGTTACTTTGTGCATTTAGTTTTTGCTAAATTAGAGAAAATTTTTGTATGTATAAAATATATACAAACATTCAAAAAATTTAAAAATATCTTAAATTTTGCTTTAAAAAAATTAAAATGAATCAAAGAAGAATTAAAAAAATAATAATAAAAATATCAAACATGCATGCTCTAAAACTCATCTATAAAGGCATCATGATAGTTCAAGAGGGAAGTCCATTTTAATACTCAAACTTTCTACTTATTACGTAGATACACTTTCTGATTTAAGTATGGAAGTCTCTATGGCAAACAGATGTACATATCTTTTCATCTTGCAGGTTACGTTCTTCACCAAATTATAAATTTTTCATTGTTGTCACGTGAAGATCATGTGTGTTTTTCCTTTTCTAAATTTTGGCATCAACAATAATTGTGTTCTGAAATTAAGAAAATGTGTAATATGTTTCTAAACTTTCAATTTTGTGTCTAATACGTCTCTCGTATATTCAAAACTTTTGAAAAATTAATTAAATTTTTATGTTGAAGAGGACTATAACTTCCAATTTTGAATGTAGTACGTTTGAAATTTTTTTAAAATATAAAATGTATGAATTTCATTCAAACACAAAATTAAAAATTTAGGTCGTATTATATATCAAATTGAAAGTTTTGAGATTTCTTACCTACCTTTCAATGTTTTAAAGAATTGTTAAACATAAAATTAAAAATTTAAAAATGTATTAAATATTTTTTAGCGTGGAGAGATCAAATAGTCATTAATGTGAAGATAAAGGAACTAAAGAAAATCACTACACTTGCCGTAGCACTTGGGTTATTATTTATTTTTCAAAAACAAATATTATATATATTTGTGATTTTATAGATGAACCAAACCAGTCTTGACTTGGGATGCAGAGTACTATTCGCCGATTTGTCACGTAAATGCCGGAAACAAGTTGAACAAATAAAAATAAAATAAAAGTTGAAGTGTCCGTCAAAAAGAAATAAAGTTTGAAAAGTTCTTATATTTTATTTTTTAAAATACATTAAAAGAAAAACGAGAATTTAGTTCTGTCATATATATATATATATATTTATTTATTTATTTATATATATATATATATAATTTAGCTGTATAAGTTTTACAAGGGCAAATTCAAGTGTTGCTTTTTTTAAACAATCATTTTCAGAATATTTTCTATATTTAAATTATTGGATAGTAATAGTACACATAATAGGGATTTTTGGCTCACCAACATGAGTTGAATTGAGTTGTATAATATACCAACTCAATGTTTGACCCGCCAATTTTAAATGTTTTACCAACTCACCCCAACTCTCCTTTCTTCCTATGTTTTCAATGGCTCCATTCATCAATCATTGTTGGCGACTATCGTTGTCTTCGGGCTTCAACAACCACCTCCGATGAAAACTCTCGTAATCATCTCCAAGCTTCGATAACTATCTCTAATGACAACCCCGGTGATCAACTTTAGGCTCTGACAACCTTTACACGACCAACTCTAACAACCAATTCCGAGCTCCAGCAACAACCTTCATTGACAACTGCGATGACCCAACTTTGATGACCACCTTTGCGCAACCAATCCCACCGACGAATTTCAATCTTCGGCAACCACCTCCAACAACAAACTCCGATGACCAACTCTGACAACCACCTTTATAAGCTTCGACAACCACCCCTGACTACAATCTTTGATCAAAGTCACCTTCGATGATTAACTTCGATGACCACTTTTGAGCGAGCAACTCTAACGGCCAACTCAAAGCTTCAATAACAATCTCCAACGACAAAATTTAGCAAGCAACTCTAATACCATCTTCATGCGATCAACTTCGGGCTCCGACAACCACCTCCGACTACAAATTCCGGCGAAAATCATCTTCGATGATCAACTTCGACGACCACCTTCGCGCGACCAACTCCGGGCTCCGAAAATGACCTTTGACAACAAACTCCGACCACCAACTCCAATACCAACTTCATGTGACCAACATCAGGCTTTGACAACCACATCTAACTATAAAACTCCAGAGAAAATTATCATCGATAATCTGTTAGAATAGATGTCGTGGATAAACTACTGCCCTAAAAGCAATTACAACCCGACCATAGATCTAATCGCTATGTCGGCTGCTCCCCAAGATTAACACAACCTCCAATTTTAGGTGTGCACTCGCTGGAAAAAGGACTAGAATCAGAAGAAAAGTTGCTCAATACGGAAGAGAAGAATATGGATAGATGAGAAGAAAATCAATCGGATGCCAGAATGCAAATAGTTTTGTCCCTTTTAAGCTTTTTTGATGAACAGAGTTCATAAAATGGGCATAAACAACATTCATAAAACAAGCATAAACGGGCAAAAACGTTGTTCAATTTTCTTTTTTTGTAGATAAAAACGGGTTAAGAAAAAAAATTAAACTTTTAAGTAATAAAAACTTAGTTCTTTTGCGCGCAAGCACGGTTATCCGAACCCGAATCTGCCCATCCGATCGAACAGCGGCAGTGCGCGCATGTAGTAAAAGGGTTATACTTTCACCACCAACACACTTTAGACTCACATCTAGCATATCTTGGTATTTATACAATTTAGGCATTGCTAAATTGTTCAATATGGGACAAAGCTCTCCCACTCCTTCAACCTTTTCTATGGGCCTAAGCCCAAAAATCATTTCCAACATTTTCCCCCAAATGACTATTACGAAAAAGTTAAAAAGTAAAACAAAAATTAAAAAGAAAAATTGAAAAAACTATTTTGAGCTAAGAAAGGAGATCAAACTTAAACATCAATATCTAATGATTTTAATTGATGCATAGTGAAGTAGGGCAACAACCTTGTTAGATAAATTGAGCTATCTCTTGAACTTTCAATAATACTGGTTGAGCCCTCAAAACACGTTTTACTCCTAGTCTTTTTCCTGATTCTACAATATAGAGTGTGCTTATTATGGCCATGCACATAAACCTCAGTCACCATGAAATCTTTGAAAGGAGATATTTAAACTCTTTCATAGAGGGTGGCCACACATTCACTATCACATCAGATGCTTCATCAAGTTTGTTAGAAACAAATCACTCAAAACTCAGCTATGAAGACTTAGTCATCTAGTCCATGTCAGGACCATCTTCATCAAGTTTGTCAAAGACAAACCACTCAAATTCTGAGCTATGAAGATTCCATCATTATATATCAAGTCCATATTAGAACCACCCAAAAAAATGGTTATGGATCATTAAAAGGTTTTACTATTATCCATCAAGTCATCCTAGGACCACCCACACCACGGGTTATGGACCATCAGGGTTATCGCATCAAACCATCTAGACAAAGGACTATGGACCATCAAGTCTATCGCAACAAACCACCAACGGATAATTATAAGGGTTTAAGCCCCATGTTCATTGAGGATTCTAAAATGATTTTCCTTGTTAGGCCTTTAGTTAAAGGATCAGCAAAATTCTTTTCATACCTCATATATTCCAAGGAAATAACTCCTCCCTTTAACAATTGTTTAATAGCTCCATGTCTAAAATGTATATGCCTTCTTTTGCCATTATATACATTAATCTTGGCAATACCTATGGAAGCCTGTGAATCAAAGTGTACAGAGACTGGTAATGATGCCCCACTCCCTCCTCCCCCCACCACAATGGTATATCCCCTAGTAGGCCGCCTAAGCCACTTAGCCTCTTGCCCTTCTAGTTATAGAGTAATAAATTCAGATTCTATGGTGGATCTAGCTATGCAAGTCTGTTTCGAAGACTTCCACGATATTGCTCCTCATCTGAGTAAAAATAGATATCCACTAGTAGAACTAATCTTATCATTATCAGTTACCCAATTTGCATCACAATAACGTTCTAATACATTAGGGAATTTGTTGAAATGCAAACAATAGTTTATTGTGCCCTTAAATTATCTCAATAGATGATGAAGAGCACCCTAATGATCTTTATTAGGCTTATGTGTATATCTACTCGATCTACTCACAGTATATGCAACATCAAGTCTAGTATAGTTCATTAGAAACATAACACCATTTATGATCTTTGTATATTCAAACTGAGACACACTATTGCTTTTATTTTTCTTAAGATTAACACTATCATCATAATAAGTTATTATAGAAGGATCATCAAAACAGTCAAATCTCTTCAATAATTTTTCAATATAGGGTGATTGACACAAAGAAATCCACTTTCAGTTTTTCTTAATTTTAACACCAAGTTATGTCAGTTTCCTTAAATCTTTCATTTCAAAATGCAACGATAATAACAACTTTGTATTACTTGTTGTCTCTATGTTTGTTCCAAAGATGAGCATATCATTACATATAAATATATAATCACACACTCGGCTCCAAACTGTAGGGTTGTATATCCTAAAACTTGTGGTTTGTAAACTTTAAACATATTTTATTTTATAATAAAATCGTTATTGAGGTTTATTCAATAAAAATGTTATTGAATATGTGAACTACACCTTTTAACTCTAAATCCAATAAATTAAAAACATCTCGCTATAGCAAGAATGCTTGAACTTTATGTGGAGACATAAAAGTAGATCAAGTTCGAGTAGTAGCCAAAATGATCTATAGAATAGAGATAAGGTTGGATACCTTAACCTGGAGACACTATGGATGTGTCCCACTTTGTATTTGATACAAACGATGTAATTAAATTGTTCATGTGAAGATATGCAAGTGGAGGCATCCTATGCAATGAGTTTGCATGAGACTAGACCACGAAATAGTCACTTTTACTTTATAACGTTGTTTACAGATAAGACTGACTATTTCCATCTGATGACCTAGATAACTCGATCTTAATCCTGAGCTAACTATGAACTCCTATTCATTTGGGATTATCCTTTAATCTACATGGGTGAGAGTGGCTCTACACTGCCGACTCAATAAGCCTCCCATTTTAGGAGAAAGACCGGGTAGATAACTTGGGACATAGTCCTACAAGATGGAACTCACTCCTACCCAACTTTAGGGATAGTAAATAGGTTGTTCTCTTAAATGTTAACTCTGAGTCTTAAACAAGAGGTCCTACCCTCTTATTGACCCGAGAGGGACTCGATTTGGTAGTTGAACCACAAAACAATAGAGGATTATTGGGACTTAAGGAACAAGATGTAATTACAAGGGTAATATGATAATTTTGACCCAGCTATTATTACGAACAACCTGTGAATGATCGACTTACTGATTATGGTTAAATCAAGTGGATAGAAATATATCTACAATGAGAAGAGTGGAGCTACTAGGTTTTAGTGAAGTGTTGCAGTAGTTAACAAATGTTGGTTAATTGGATTTAGCCGGTTAATCTTGGATCGTTGGAGTTTATGAGCTATAGGTCCAATAGGTTCAACTGCTAGCTCATATCGGACTAAACCTTAGAACAGTGTGATGAGAATTTGAAACGTTCAAATTTGGATTAAGGGATTAAGTGTTAATTATATACAATATAATTAAACATATTAGAGAGTTGGAAATATTTAAATATAATTTAAATATTATATATATGAATAGGGATTCATGTTTGGAATTGATGTTTATTATTAATTTAATACTGGATATTAAATTAATCTTATTAAGTAAATTATTTACTTAATTATTTAAAATTAATTATTAGAATTAATTTTATTTAAATTTGATTTTTAAAGAAATTATCTTATTTTAAATTAACTACTTCAATTAATTTTATTTAAAATTGAAATTTCTTTTAATTGAATTTTTAAATTCAATTTAAGTTAGTGGGTTTTTTCATAATCTTGCACTATTAACACCTCATTTCCCACGTATTTTTAATGTGTTTGTTGTCAATTGATCATGCAATTAGATTACATGTATTTCATCTTTAAGTAGAAGAAAATTGATGAGAAAAAAGTTATGCATTTTGGAAAATTAAAGAGAATAGTTCTCACCACATCCTTCACATCAAACCTTTCAAACTCTTTAAATTCCCTTCAATTTACAACAATTTGGATCCCACAATTTGTTCTAAGACCGAAGAATAGCGAAGAAGACTTTAGTGGTGGTCCACGATAAGTTTGTGATCAGAATCATGCAAAGGATTGGACCAATTTGGAGATCTACAAATATTGTGTTTCTAAAACCCTAAATTTATGATATGAACGTGCATGCTAATTCCTCAAAATTAATACAATTAGAATGCTTATGATCCAAATTGCTTCCGCATGCTTATTATTAACTCTTTCACAAACAACTTTGAAGAAATACATGTATTAGAGGAGTTCACCTTAAATCCATTGTTTATTAAAGTGTCGTTGATTTTTTTATACCATTGTTTGGGAGCTTGCTTAAGACATAAAGAGATTTTTTAAGTTTATATATTTTATTTTCCTGAATGACAATTGTAAAGCCTTCAGACTATATCATATAAATCACTTCTTCTAGACCACCGTTGAAGAATGTTGTTTTTACATCTAGTTGGTGAATTAGAAGTCCATGGATGGCAACTAGTCAATCAAGGCTCTAATTGTACCTATCTTTGTTACAGGGGAGTACGTGTCAAAGTAGTATATACCTCGTATTTGTGTATAACCTACTACTACTAATCTAGACTTGTATCTTTCAATTGAACCATCTAGCCTTGTTTTCCTTTTGACAATCTACTTACATTTAATAAGTTTACTTCCTTTAGGGAGACCTACTAAGTCCCAAGTTTGGTTCATGGTTAAAGAATCCAATTCACTCTTGATGGCTTCCTTCTATAAAATTAATGTCTATAGAATTTAAGGCTTCTTGGTAAGTTTTAGGAACCTCATTTGTTAGATACATATATGCAAATTGGTAGTCAATATCATTTGGCCTCTCAACTAAAAAGGTAGTGAAAAATACAGGACTAAATTTTTTCTCATTTCTCCGTCTCTTACTTATTGTAGGTTCTATATCATGCATTCTATCAGAGGTAAAATATTTTTAGTTTCAGGCATACTACCATAAGCTATATTATTCCCAGTTTCATGCATACCACTAAAACCATTATTATTTTCAGTTTCATGCATACTATAAGACGAAGAAGGCATAGAAACAGATACATTCTCATAATTAGATGTTCTAATATATTCAGTTTTTTTTTCCTTTGCAATGGAAAAATATGCTCAACGAATTATGCATCTTTATATTTACATATGGATCTATCATTTAGGCACATAAATCTATATGCAACGCTATTGTGAGCATAACCAATAAACACACAATCATAAGTTTTATATTCTACCATTGGTTTCTTGAATGCACGATATGGTACCTTAGTCAAACATTCCCACACCCTCAGGTAAGTGAGATTAGGTGTATAGCCTTTCCAAAGTTCATAAGGTGTTTTGTTCAGTTTTCTGTGAGGTACCCTGTTAAGAATAAAACAGGTAGAAAGCATAGCTTCCCTCCACATCTTATTAAACAATCCATAACTTAACAACATAGTGTTGATCCTTCCTTAAGAGTTCTATTTTTACGTTCTCCTATACCATTTTGTTATGGTGAATAAGGTGCAGAAAATTCATGAATAATGTCATTTGATTCACAAAACTCTTTAAGGGAATTATCACTGTATTCACCACCTCTATCTGAACTTAACCTTTTAATCTTCTTATCTAACTAATTCTCTACTTCTACTTTATATTTTAATAACATACTACCAGCTTTATCTTTTATTTTAAAAGATAGATTTTGGTATATCTAGAAAAATTATCAACAAAAGATAAGTAGTAATGTTTTTCATATCTACTTGTAGTGCTTTTGAAATTAGCTAAAATCAGAATGAATCAGTTCAAGCAATTCTATACTTCTAGATATGATGGGTTTAAAAGAATTATTGATAAATTTTGTTTCCACAGGAACAATAAATTTACTAGGTTCATATGTTTCAAATGCATTAATTAGTTTTAATTTCTTAAGTTTCCTAACCGATGCAATATTCACATGACCCAGTCTACCAAGCCACATATCAAGAGACTCAACTATTAGAAGCACTTGTATTCATCATATTCGTAATAGGAACAATATTCAATACAAAAAGTCCATCAGCTAGATACCCATTACCAACAAAATCTCCATTTTCTTATGAGGACAGCCTTGTTACCTACTAATACAACCTTAAGCCTGACCTGATTCAATAGACTCCCAAACACAAGGTTCCTACGTAAGGAAGGTACATACAATATATTACTTAAGGATAATTTCTTTCCAAAGGTTAAGTTTAAAAAAACCTTCCTTTTTCTAAGTACTTCTGCTGTGGTAGAATTACCCATGAACACACACTTCCCATCAGTAGTGTTCTTGTAGTTATGGAAGAGCTCTCAGTCTGAGCAGAAGTGGCTCGAAGCTTCAGTGTCTAGAATTTAGTTAAAGTTTGTTTTCCATCAGGTTGGCTTCTACAACTGCAACTATTATGTCATCTTGTTCAGCAAGATTAGCTTGTGGGGCGGGTTGCTGATTTGGCCTTCCTTTCCTTTGATTTCATTGGTAGAGTTTGTGTCCCAGATTCCCGCAGACATAGCAAATTATTATTTTTTTGTTTTACAATCTTCCCACCAGTAGTTTTGTGATGTCCCTTCTTTTGAAAGAATTATTCTTTCCAGACCGCATCTTGTGGTTTTTGAACCTATCCTTATTAATAGTAGAAGATTCAATCAAGTTAGCATTAACTGAATTCAAATTTCTAGAAATTAGTCTTTTAGCTTGTTGGCTTCTTCCATGCACATGTGACTAATCAACTCTTGGAATGTTAGGCCCTTCTTTTTTTGTTCTAGGTGGTTTCTTTAGTCGCTCTAGGATGGGAAAAATTTCTCGAGCAACACATTTGTTTGGGGAACCTCACACATTTTCATGCCCTCGGACAGAATGTTGGCCACCAAATTTTCATATCTGTGAATCTAATACTATAGGTTTCTTGTCCATCACATGAAATTGTAGCCATTTGCTGACGGCTTACTTCTTGCCGCCTGCATCATCTCCTCCATGTCAGATGTCTAGCGTATTCCAAATTACCTTTGCTGACTTTTGGACCACGAGCAAATCAAACATTGAATCTATTGTCAGCAAATGGCCACAAACTGTTCAGTTATTTTTCTCATATTTATCAAGATCGATCATGGAGGACTGCTTCAGTTGGTCAGAAAACATCAAGGGTTCTTTGGAGGATTTTGGATCAAAGATATCAGTCACCTTTTCGGTACCAGTTGGTGCTTTGTAGTGAGGATATAATTGATCTCTAGCTACTCGAAAAAAAATCAATAATTTCTTAGACCATTGATGTGGTTCGAGCTTAGAAAGATAGGGGAGGACCTTACCATTCTTGATCAACAAATGGAACTAATTACTTTCAGATTGTTAGAATAGATGTCGTGAATAGAATCTAAATAGTTATTAATGTTTTTATCAATTATCAATAAGTGTTATTGATTTAACTTAGTGTTACTCTTAATATATTATGAACGGTCTTGAACTTTGATTTGTATGGTTGAGCTGTGGGGCTTTAGTTAAATTGTGCAGCGGTGGGCTTTAGTGAAATTTAATGTAGAGGAAATCATTTAAATGATCATTTAATGTGAAAAGGTTATACTTTCACCGCATATACTTTGGAGTCATAACTAGCATGTCTTCATATTTATACCCTTTAAGATTGCTAAATTTTTCAATGTGGGACAAAGCTCTCCCACTCTGTTAACTTTTGCTATGGGCCTAAGCCCAAAAGTTATTTCCATCACAATCAACTTCGACGACCACTTTCGATTATTATGAGACTAGTGACTCTTAAAGTATGTTGTAAGGTTATTGCTTATATAAATAATAGTATTTTGTCTACATTAATAGCAATATTTATACGTAAAATTTCATAAAATATATTTTTATTTAATTGAATTCACATATCAAATGAGTGTTAAGAAAATTTAGACAAAAAATATGTATGTAGTTGAAAAGTGTGTAAAATATAACAACAAAGCCATAAAATGAAGATTTTTTCTTGACACATTTTCTAGCAAGAATTAGTGAAAAAAAGAGATTTGTTCTCTGATGATCCTCCAAATTTGGAGAAATTGAAAGTGAAATTGTTGAAGAAATGTGGTGACATTCTTGGTTGCTAAGATGGTGAGGGAGATTCAATTAAAAAAAATCATGACAGAGTAAAAAATAAAGAACAACAACAAAAAGAAGAAGAAAAAGAATAAGATAATGAAATTCATGGAGAAAAATTAGGAATAAAAAGTTTTGATTTCTCTTTGGTTTCTCATTTTATTTAACCATATTTCTACAAGAAATGTCATGAGTTGACTATTGTTAATTACCAAAAAAAAAAAAAAAAAAAAAGAAAGGAAGAAAGAAAGAAGAAAGAAAGAAGAAAAGTTTTATAAACTCAGACTAAATAACTCTACATCTCAAACACAGACATATGACCTACACAGGCATATGAACTCTATAGACATGAACTTCAGATATTTTATCTCAAATAAGTACCTCAACCAGTCTCATAGTATAATATTTCTATGATTAAGTGATAAAATAGGGTGATGTTGAAAAAAATTGCAAAAATAAGGTTGTGTGGAAACTATTTGTAAAAATAGAGGCAATTTTTTTTTGTCTTATTAGGTTCAGTCTTTACAAGAAACTGGTCTAAATATTTTATTATTTTAATCTTCCTTTGAATTTGGTCTTTATAGGACACGGAAACTCATTTTTTGAAACATTTATATACATTTTTATGCAATCCGCTATCTTTATATATATACACACACATATATGTGTGTATATATATCAAAAAGGTTTCTTTCTTTTATTTTATTTTCATTTCTTTCTTTTCATTTATTTTGAACCTTATTTTTTCCCCCTCTTTTTAGTTTATTTTTCTTTAGAATTAAATAACTTCTTCTACCTTTTTTTTATTCAGGACATTGAAACTTTTTTAAAACATAAATTAACAATAAGTTGTTACATTAATTGTCTAATTATATGTTAAAAAAATAAATATATTTTTTTTTTTTACAAAACTTTAGAATTCAATAATTTTATAAATTTAAGCCATTTGAATCATTCAAATATAAATTTAGAGGCCATTTGGCCCATTGAATGGAGTTAATAAACCTATAGTTAATATGTTAAATTGTGTTTAGAGGATCAAGATGAAGTTTTCCAATAAATATGAAAAGTAAAAAAAGAGAGAAAGGTAAGTTACCAAATGAAATGAAAAGTAAAAATAGAGGGTAAATGGAGTTCCTAAAATATGAAAAGTAAATAAAGAGGAAAAAATTGAGTTACTATATAAATATGCAAACTTGAATAGTGTTATTTATACAATGTCATCAACTTAAAAGGTTGGTGAGCCCATGACCCCTAAAATCTCAATTATAAAATATAAACAAGAAACAACTGTCTTGCCAAATAGATGTTCTTAATGTTGTTGATGAAAAAAAAAAAGATCAACAACTAATTTGTATTTCTGCAGAGAATATTCCAAGTACCATAAGGAATCGAGAACTAATGTGGTATCAAGAAAGATATGACACTCAAGTTAGACACTTGTACTATGAAAAGCAAATTTATAGTTGATCTTTCTTTTTTTGGCATCAACAACATCAACAACATTTTTAGAGAAGACATTCAATTCTTGTTTATATTTCATAATTAAAACTAT
Source organism: Benincasa hispida (assembly GCF_009727055.1). Classification (NCBI taxonomy): domain Eukaryota; kingdom Viridiplantae; phylum Streptophyta; class Magnoliopsida; order Cucurbitales; family Cucurbitaceae; genus Benincasa; species Benincasa hispida. The sequence continues at coordinate 50,907,105 of NC_052349.1, forward strand.
AAATTTATATTTGAGTGATTTAGATGACTGAAATTTATAAATTGTTAAATTCAAAAGCTTTATAAAATATATATATATATATATATATAACATAAAATTGGACAATTAATAAGGCATCTTATTGTTATTTTAATCTTAAAAAAGCTTCAATGTACTGAATAAAAAAGTGAAAAAAAATTATTTAATTCTAAAGAAAAATAGATTAAAAAGAGAAAAGGAAAAGAAGGTTTAAAATAAATGAAAATAAAGAGATGAAAATAAAATAAAAGAAAAAACAACCTTTTTCATATATATTTTAATAAATGGTTGCATCAGAAACGAATATATAAATGTAAAAATAAAAATTAAAAAAAAAAATGGGAGTTTCCGTCTCCTATAAAGGCGAAATTCAAAGGAAGATTAAGAAAAAGTATTTACAATTCACTTGACTGAACCTAATAAGAGTAAAACAAGGGTTTGTACCTATTCTTTAAAAAAAAATGTTTTTAAATATAGAAAAATAAATCAATATATATACAAAATATGATAAAATTTTAGAACTATCAATGATAAACGGTGATAGACTTCTATCCGTGTCTATCAATATCATTGATAGACACTGACAAAAGTCTATCAGTGTCTATCAGCGTCTATCATTGATAATTCGAAAATTTTTCTATATTTTGTCAATATTTTCAACAGTTATACCATTTGAAATAATTTTCCAAAAAAAAAAAAAACCCTCTATTTTTATAAATAATTTCCACACAATCTGTTTCTTGCAATTTTTATTTTTTAAAAAGTCACCCTATTTTATCCCTTAATCGTAGTTTGGATTCGAGGTTCAAATGTGAGTTTTAATTGTATATTTGTAATGTTATGAAATCGACAATTAGAGAATACAAAAGAATGTAAAAAAAGTATAGACAAACATATATACGTGGTTCACTAACAGGGTGTTAGTTACGTCCACGGAACAGAGAGAGGACAATATTATTAGAGAGAATGTTTTCTAAATACAAAACAAAACGTTCACAATCACAAATCACTCATATATAATGGTCAATAACAATTAAGAGTAAGTGGAGGTAGTATACTAAGCCTTGGGATTTTTCAGTCGTTTACCAAACGGCAGCTCAATCGTGTAGACGAAGCACCAAGAACTAAACGATAGTTCAATTATGTAAACGATTGGATGAAGCACTAGACGATCGTGTAGACGACAATTGACTGGAGCTAGATGATCGTGTAGACGACAGCTGAAGAGCTAAACAATCATATAGACGATTGGACACGAGCTAAACGATTGAGTACACGATGCAATAGGAACTACACATTCTTGTAAATAATACTGTAGTAAATACTAAATGATCGTAGAGTTAGAAAGAAAAGAAACAAGAGTTTAAGTGGTCAGCCAAAAGGTCTACGTCCACTATGCAAATCAAGAGGTTCTCTTTTATTACTTCTTCAAAGTATTACAGAACGAATGTTTTACTCTCTCGTTTTCTTATTCTCTCTTCTTCCATTAATTTCACATTCGTTTTCCTTTTATATGCAGATACTATAGTCAATGATGAAGCTTTGGTGGTTACAACATATAACAGAGAGATGTCGACAACGGTTCAACTACCTGTTGCGATGTTTTTCTAGATTTCGAGTCTTTCTATAACAATCTCCACCTTTGTAAGCATCCAGAGTACCTTTCCCTCATTGCTTTACTGAGTTGACTTAAGCTAACCTTTTTCAAGTAACTCGAACCCAAGAAGGTTCAAGCATTTGCCAAGCTTGTTTAATGGAACAATTTTGTTTAGCATATTAGTTACATTGTCTGAGTTATGAATCTTCACTACCTCGACTTCTCGTTTCTCAATCTCCTGTCTGATGAAATGATATTTAATATCAATATGCTTGGTTCTGCTGTGAAACTGTTGGTTTTTAGATAGGTAGATTGTGCTCTGGTTATCACAATAGATTCTGACCTTTGTTTGTGTTATGCCGAAATTGTTTAGTAAACCTCTGTTGTGGAAAGGGCCACAACAGGCTACAAACTTGCTTTCCAACTTATCAAATTGTTCCCCCATAGGCAAACATAGCCTGATAGAGAACATCTTCTGTCCAAATCCCCTGCATAATCTGCATCTACATAACCATATACTTCATCATTGAATGGTTCATTCTTTCTATATAAGACACTTGCATCCTTGGATGAACATAGATACCTCAGTATCCACTTGACTTCCTCCCAATATCTTTGACCAGGGTTTGCCATGTACCTATTGACCATATTTGTTGCATATGATAGGTTTGGTCTTGTAGAAGTCATAAGGTACATCAGCGATCCCACTGCTTGGGAATCTAGAACAACCTTCATATGGTATAAATGCTCTTCATCTATGCTTTTTGGACTATTTGCTGCTGAAAGCTTGAAGTGAGGTGCAAGAGGAGTGTCGACTGGTTTAGCACTTTCCATTTCGAACCTCTGTAGTATCTTGGAACAATATTCAGACTGACTAACTAGCAATCTGCTCTGTTTTTTGTCTCTTTCAATATCAATACCTAGGATCCTCCTTGACTCCCCCAGGTCTTTCATATCAAACTCTCTCTTACGAAGCATTTTAACTTGCCTAAATTCGTCTTTGGAACTCCCAGCTAGCAGCATGTCATCTACATAAAGGGGTAGATAGACCGGTTCCTTGAAGATACTAAAGTTTGTGTAAAGACACCAGTCATATGAGCTTATTTTGAACCCCATCTTGGAGATCACTTCATCAAACCTCTCATACCGACATCTTGGTGACTGCTTGAGGCCATATATAGACTTATTCAACAAACACACTAGGTCTTCTTCTCCATTTTTCACATAACCTTGAGGTTACCTCATGTAAATTGTCTTATTCGATAGCCCATTTAGAAAGGCTCTCTTTACATCCAATTGGTCTAGATCCAAGTTCTTTTGCACAACTAAGGAAAGGAGCAGCCTAATGGAAGTATGCTTCACTACTGGAGAAAATACCTCAGTGTAGTCAATACCTTTTTTTTTAGTGAACCCCTCAGCAACCAACCTAGCCTTGAACCTAGAATTTTGCACACTTGGAATCTCTTATTTAAATTTATAAATCCATTTGCATGAGATAGGTTTGTACCCTTTTGGCAAAGGTACTAGTCTCCAAGTGTCATTTTGATTGAGGGACTTCATTTCACCATTCATTGTCTCAATCTACTGTCTAGCAACAAGGTTGTTTATTGCTTCTTCAAAGCTGGTAGGTTCATTATTACTCAAAGAAATGGTAGTACTTAATGCTACACTAGCAAAATCAAACTCTTGGTATCTAGCAGGTGGCACAATAGTTTTTCTAGGTTTGTCTCTTGCTAATGAGTAATTGTGTAAGTCTCCATGTGTCTCAACTTATTCACTTGACACATGCTTATTGGTTTCAGGAGCCTCATCACCTTCTAACTCTCGATTTTGAGAGGAAGTAGAAGCTCCATGATCATTTTGAGGCTCCACCTCAAATCTTGTGCTACTAGTCTTTGTCATTGTAGAAGATGGTTGTTCTGACATCATGAACATCTCATTTTCTATAAAAACCACATCTCGATTATTCACACACCTCTTTTCAATTGGATACAACAGCCTAGCCTAAGAATATGCATTTTACAGCCCTAGGTTTCAGCTTCCCTTGGCTTTGATGCAACACTTTCAAGTGTTCCAGCTTAGGTGGCTGCCTTGTCCACCTCTCTTCAGGAGTTTTCAGCTCTATGGATTGATGTGAGCATCTATCAAGAGTGTATATTGTGTAGGAGATAGCTTCAGCCCAATATTTTTCTGGCAATTAGGTATTGGACAGCTGACATCTTACTCTTTCCAGCACTATGCTATTCAATCTTTCAGCTACTCCATTTTGTTGAGGTGTGTACCTCATGGTTCTATGCCTTATTATGCCATGCTCCTTACGAAACAAGTTAAACTCCTCTCCACAAAACTCTAAACCGATATCAGTTCTTAAATGTTTAATTTGTTTAGAGGTATGCTTCTCAATCAAGGTCTTTCATTCTTTAAATCTACTAAACACTTCTTCTTTGGATTTTAAAAAGTAAACCTAACTCTTCCTTGAGTAATCATCTACAAATGAAAGAAAGTACCTTGCTCCACTTAGAGATGGAGAGTGAGTTGGCCTCACAAGTTTGAATGCACATATTCTAGGATTTCCTTTAAAGTGTGTTGTCCTTTGGGAAAGTGTTGTATTGTTGCTTTGCCTAATATGCAATGTTCACAGAATTTAAGGTTGTCTTCAACACCCCTTGGAAGAATCCCTTGTTTAGAGAGCACTTACAGCCCCCTCACACTAATATGAGAAAGTCTTTTGTGCCATAACTCATCTTCTGTGGGTTCTTCATCGGTTGCCAACAAGGCCGAGTGTGCCATTTGCACATCTTTGATGACATATAAACTATTCAACTTGGTTACTACCAAAACTACTTTAGAATCCTTAATTATTTCAACAGTGCCTCCCACCCCCTATACTCACAGCCTATGACATCGAATATCCTCAAAGATAGGAGATTTCTCTTCAAAGTAGGAATATGCCTCACGGTTCTAATCAATTACACTGAACCATCCTGCATTTTCAAAGACACAGACCCTATTCCAATAGCTCTGCAAGTGTTATCGTTTCCCATATAGATCAGCCCACCATCTCACTTCTTGTAGGTGCAAAACCATCCCTTGGATGGTGTCATATGGATTGAGCAGCCAGAATCTAACACCCAATCTTGAGTCTCCATAGTATTCTGGTCTCCACATTCTTCAGTAGTAGCCAATGCATCTGAATAGACAAGGGAATTCTCCCCTACAACAACCTCGGTCTGTTTTCCACCCTTGTTTTGTTGGTTCAATTTTCTCTTCAAGGCATAACAGTCCTTTTTCATGTGCACCATTTCGTGACAAAAATGGCACTCTATCTTGGACTTATCACCATTGTTTTGTTTCCCCTTCCCATTGTTCTTGTTCTTTCCCTTTGAGAACAAACCTTCACCTCATTGTTGATCCTTCTTACTCATTTGTAACTCAAGTTCTCTAACTCTCATAGCTGATATGATTGCTTATGTGGTTATTCTTTCTCTATTGTACTTCATGGCTATCTTGACATCTTTGAAAGATTCTATTAGAGAATTTAGTAATATGAACGCCTCATTCTCTTCCCCAATATTATCTCCTATTGATCTTAATTTAGAAGACAATCTCTTAAACTCATTCAGATTATCCATGAGGGACTTAACTGCATCCATATTGTAGGTGAAAAATCTTTCCCTCAAGAAAGCTTTGTTGGGCAAGTCTTTCTTGAGATATATCTCATTCAGTTTGTTCCACAGGGCATAAACAGTAGACTGGTCTACAATCTGCCTCAAAACATTGTCTGTGACATTTAAGACAATGGTTCCATACGCGCGTTTACCTCAATTGTCTCTTTGTCTGCCTCAAAAAGTGTTTCAGGGTACTTTGCAGGTCCATAATGTCCAAGAGAGCCTTCTGCTGTCCCGAGACTACTTTAATCTTCGCTTTCCATAGTTCAAAGTTTGTCTTACTATCGAACTTCTCAATTTCATATCTGATAGATACCATTCTTGCTCTTCAAGATTGACTATTTTGAATCAAAGTATGCAAGAATTCAAATCTTGGAACTGTCTTGAACTGTTCATTGAGCTCTAATACCACTTGTTGTCTCATATGACTATGATCTTCCCGTTCACAATCACAATTCACTTAGATAGAACGGTCAATAACAATTCAAGAGTCAAGGGAGGTAATATGCTGAGGCTTGGAATTCATTAGTCGTTTACTGAATGGTAGCTCAATTGTATAGACGAAGCACCAAGAACTAAATGATAGTTCAATTATGTAAACGATTGGATGAAACGCTAGATGATCGTGTAGACGACAGTTGACTGGAGCTAGACGATCATGTAGACAACAACTAAAGAGCTAAACAATCGTATAGACGATTGGATGCGGAGCTAAACAATCGAGTACACGATACTGTAGTAAATGCTAAATGACTGTAGAGTTAGAAAGAAAAGTCACAAAAGTTTAAGTGGTTTGGCCAAAAGGCCTACGTCCATGGTGCAAATCGAGAGGTTCTCTTGTATTACTTCTTCAAAGTATTACAGAACGAATGTCTTATCCTCTTTTTTCTTACTTTCTCTTCTTCCATTAAGCTCTCATTCGTTTTCCTTTCATATGCAGGAGCTATAGTCAACTATGAAGCTCTAATTGTTACAACATATAACAGAAAGATGTTGACAACGGTTCAACTGCCTGCTGCGATATTCTTCTTGATTTCGAGTCTTTCAGTAACACTAGGGTTCGAGGGCATATATAGTGCACTCCTCTAAACCCTAGAGTCATAATTATAAATAACTATAAATAATCAAATATCTTAAATACGAATTCTGAGTAGCGAGACTCTCATACTTTGTTGTTCAAAGCACCAACTAACAAATTCAAGACATTCAAACATGTAAAATGAAGAAATTGGAAAAGACAAAAAAGTTGAGAGGAAAAATGTGCTTATTCGACACGATTTGAAGGATTAATATGGAAAGAATGAGCTACACAACCAAATTGATAGCTCTATAACTGTGTTATCTTTGACCTAGTAAATCATGCTAGTTGAGAGCAATTCGGACAATTCGGGATTCAAATGGAGCTTAACAACATTAATTAAGCAATCGAGGCTTGGAGAAGTAAAGGCCAAATTGCACCGTTGATAGTGTCTTGACACCTCATACAACCTCCAGACATTGAAATGGCTGAATGTTGGGATGCAGGGTAGCATCAGGACTCTATGCTCGACCCTGTCCACAAGGCTCGTAGCTTTTAGACGCTAACAACACACTATGTAAGAGAATTTTTTTTGTTCATTTTAGGTCAAGTAGGGCAAGTTTTTCAGCCACTTTTCAGTTTTGTTTCTTCTATATGTTGTTTTTAGTTTATTTTTGTGATTAATATAGAAATAGAAAAAACCCAAATTGCAAGTACATTTAGCCATATTTTTAACCATATGAATAAATTGACGGTTTGATTATAATCACATGATTAATTGCTATTATTTGATTCATGATTCCTAATTGTTGTGTAATCAATTACATAAGTATATGTAACAAGCATTATGTCATGAATGTATGACTTTAATGGCTTTCCAAGAAAACGTATCCTCATGATCAATGTCAGAATTAAAGAAAAATCAATTAATTCGATTCGACTAACAATTAATTTATGCTGTTAGTGTCTAATTAGTGTAGAACGTTATCCTGCCTAATATTAGTTAGATACTAAGACTACGTTTATCAAATCGTAACAAAAGTTGATATAATCGTAATGGAATTCTATAGATGGATTAATTGTAATGAGCTTGAATCACAAACGTAATTGGATTACTTTTGATTGTGTTTACTTAGGATTACAAATTTGTCACATTTATTGTCATCATTACTGTTAACTTTTGTCTCTAACAGTAACGGTGATGATAACACCCTGAACCTTGAACATGGAAACGATTCTCATAATGTTACACTAATAATATCTGTAATGATAATAGTAAGGGTAGTGGATCCCACATAATTTTAATCAGATTAAGCACCATCATTTCCTTATTTAGATTGTGTCTTTTGACTATAGATTTGGATGGAAGCCTTGCCTTATAACGATTATGGAACACAGGTAACCAACAACAAAAGTAATCAAGGAGAACCAACTTTTTACATTACAATTGATAAATTACATTTCAACTCAGTTAATTGTGTCCTAAGTCTGATTGCAACATTTAGTTAGGATTAATAGATTTAGAATGATTGGCTCAACTGTTCTGAGCAAGTGAATCATGCAATGTTGGGGTTGATGCCCTAAATCACGTAGGGTCCTGTAGCTTGTAAACACCTGTATGAACAAACACTTGTGATGTAATAAGATGAGATATTTTCTTCACTGTTGTCTATGAAATATGAGATTTTTTTAATTGCATTTACCACAAACCAATAAACTAAGTGTTGGAATATACCATCGTGCAGTGGAAGTGACCAGGATCCATAAGCGTTCTACCTTAATTTTGGCAGAAATGAAAACATGCTTCAGTAGAAGTAAATGGGTTTCATGACATACCTTTATAGAACTTCCTCAAAGCTGGAATTCAGTTGCAAATCTCCTATGAATCTTGTTGTAGACCACCCCAACATCTTCCCTACTATCCTCTTGGTGCTTTAGATTAAGTAGTGGGACTCAAAATAAGCCTGAATTAATGGAATTCAAAGACAAGCTCACAACAGCAACCCAAATGAAGAACACCTTTCTTCTCTCGAATTTTTCAGATAAATTCTTTCGGGTGCATTACTTCAAATTCACTCAAATATTTTCAATATATTGCAGACACTCATGCAAAGAGATTTGCTGCATGAGATGCAACTCACATTTGGAGTTAATGAAGCTTGAGAAGTGGGTTGTTAGTGAGCTACTTGATGAAGACAATGGAAATTTGGTATTTTCCATTTTGTGTTTTTCCTTTCTTTTTCAATTTATCAAATATTGATTTCATAAATAAATTATTTTAATAAAATTTAAAATATTATTAATTTTACAAAATTAATTTCATAAATTAAATTTTCTAATAAAATTAATAAATAATTATTTAAACAATTTAAATAATTCAAATTAATTTAATATCAAATATTAAATTAATTTTTACACAATTTCATCTTCAGATATTTAAATCATATTTAAATATTATTTCTTCAATTTCATTTAATTCTAATTTGAACGTTTCAAATTAACTTATCACGCTACTCTAGAGCTAATCCATTTATGAGCTAGTGGGGGGATCTCGCGGACCTACAGATCATGGGCTCCAATGATCCGAGATTAATCGGCTAAACTCATTAGATCGAACTAACCCCCATTCAATAACTAATGGGTAATTCAACTAAAGCCCATAGCTGAACTTCCCTCACTATAGATATATTATGTCCACTCGATATAACCATGATTAGTAAGTTAATCCTTCACAGGTTGTTCGTAATAACGGTTGGGTCGAACCTCTGTTTTACCCTCGAAATTACCTCTTGTTCCTTAAGTCCCATTGATCCTCTAATTAACCATTGATTTGTGATCTAATTAACAAATCGAATCTCTCTCGGGTGAATGAGAGGGTGAGGCCTCTTGTTCAAGATCCAGAATCAACACTTGAAGGGAACAATCTCTCTACTAACCTTAATCAGGTAGGAGTGAATTTCGTCTTGCACCCTATGTCCCCAGCTATTCATCTGATCTTATACCCAAAATGAGAAGCTTATTGAGCGGAGACATTTGGTCTACTCTCACCATTTGAATATCAAATAATCCCGAACAAACAGGAGTTCATAGTAACCTCAGGATTAAGGTCAAGTTACCTAGGTCATCGCTTTGAAATAGTCAGTCTTTAACAGTAAACAACGTTATAAAGTAAGAGTGACTGGTTTCGTGGTTCGATCCTTCACAAAACTCATTTGCACATGACACCCCACTCTTCATGTCACAACATACACAAATTAGGATCACTTCGTTTGTAGCACTTTACAAATCTTTGTAACAATTACAAAGTAGGTCGCATCCAATAGTGTTACCCGAATAAGGCACCCAATCTTAGTCATATACTATATATCATTTTGACTATTTACTCGAACCTGATCCACTTGTGTGTCTCCACATAAAGTTAAAGTACTCATGTAATAGTCAAGAGACTTTGGTTTATTGGATTTCTAAAAAACAATATATTCAATAACAACTTATTGAATTTTTAGAATAAGTTCTATTGTTTACAAACCACGAGTTTTAGGACATAAAACCCAATACTAAGATCCCTGGTTATCGTTGTAACTTAAGCATATATGTGGAGACATATAAGTGGATCATGTCTTAAGTGATAACCTAAATGGTCTGTAGTATAAGAATAAAGGAGGGAAACCTTATCCTGGTAACAATACGGATACGACCCGCTTTGTAGATGTTGCAAGTGTTGTAAAGTGCTACAAATAGTCTAATCCTGAATATTCATATGGAGACATGTGAGCGGGGGTGTCCTATACAAAGGAGTTTGTATAGGACTGGACCACTAAATGTTTAGTCTCATTATATAACACCGTTCATGACAGAGACTTTCATTTCACTACGATGACCATAGGTAACATGACCTTAATCCTGAGTGAGTTGTGAACTCTTGCCTATGAGGGCGGTCCTTTGATTTGCATGGGTGTGAGTGGCCAGATGTCCAACTCAAACCTACCACTTTGGGGATTCATCTAATTGGGGAACTGGGAACTCAACTACACAAGATGGAATTCAGTCATTCCCCAAAGTAGGGGTAAGTAGATAGATTGTTCCCTTAAAGGCTGTTTCCATAGATTGAATGATGTGGCGCCACACACTTTCTTATGGCCCAAGAGGTGTTCATTCATAGTAGGACTATGATGTATTGTTCATTAGAGGAATCAGTGGTACTTAAGAAGTTGGGTGTAACTACAGGGGTAAAAAGGTAAATTGGCCCAGTTGTACTTACAAGCGATTTATGAAGGGTTATCGTACTGTAGATTGGTTATATCCAATGGACACAGAAATATATTTGTAGTGAGAAGAGTGCAACTATCGGTCTTTAGTGGAGTGCCCGACAACTAACGGATGGTGGATTTTGTGATTGAAGAGTTTAGTCAGTTATCCACGTACCGTTGGAGCTTCAAGCTACAGGTCCATAAGGTCCCTTTGGTAGCTCAATGGATTCAAGTTGAGAATCAGTTTTTGGGTTAGTTTGAAGTGTTCAAATTAACAAGAGGGAATTTGATTATATATGGTATAATTAATGTGGTTCAATTATATGTGATATAATTGATTTGATGTATAAGATACATTAATGGAAGAATTTGATATAAATATGATTTATATTAAATAAAGGAGAAAAGAACTATTGTTTAAATATTACATATGATGTGATATTAAAACTATAGGTTATAAATATAATATGATAAATTAATAATTATATTTATTTATAATAAAACAATTATATGGTAATTGTGGGTGGTTATTTATTTTCTCTTTAACCGTGCAAGTGGGAGGTTATGTTCAGTTTTAATAACTGAAGGATAAAATGAAAAGAGTTTTCATTTTGTTAAGAGATCGCTTCATTAGTAAATTACTAATCGTTTTGCTCACAAGAGACTACACGATAGTCTTCTAGCGAGATACTAAACGATCATGTAAAGTGAGAGACTAAACAACCGTGTAAAGCGAGAGACAAAACGATCGTGTAAATGATCTAGCGAGATTTACTAAACGATCGTGTAAATCTTCTCCCTTGCCATAGCGATGGAGCATGAATTTGATGTTTCAACACTATAGTGCCCCAGACCACAGAGTAGCATCATGGCACTATTGAAAATTGTGCATTCTGTCTTACAGCGCCACGCCATAGCATTGCAGTATTGTGTCAAGGACATTTTTTTTATCTTTTTCCTTCTTTCTTGATATGGTTGCTTCGTTTGGGCTTCAAGTAGTCTATTTCAGCTCAATTTTCATCTTAACAATTAAATTTACCTATGATGTGTTTGAAACATACAAAATATTCAATTAAACATATTAAACTACATAATGATTTCGAATTAAGCTGAACGAAATTACAATTTCAGATGCTATCCAACCGTCAGACATAATATTTTTCCATGGCATAAAATATTATGTTTTCTAGACTTTTGTCAACTTCAATCTTAATCTTCATGCTTGGGTCAGAAGCATTTACTTTGGAGGTTTTACATATGCATTTTCTTTTCATTTTTTTTTTTCCTTCAAAATATCGTCTATTTGCCAACATAAGAAATTTTGTCCCATAAATTGTTCAAACTAACATGAATAAATTTTAGACTCGATAGAAGCCGGACACTAAAACAATAATAGGATTCCCACGTCTTCTCTCTGATTTTTGGATATAATGAAATTATGAAAGCCAATTGGTAGGAGTAGTTTAAACAAAACAATCAATCAATCTAAGAATATTGGAGGACAGACTGACCTGTTCTCACTTTCTTTTGTAAAACTTTTTGGATTAGTTATATAAAATAATTAAAATAACATAAAATCATTAAATTATTAGTTATTTTCAAATTACAAAAATAAATCAAACTTATTTATAAATATAGTACAATGTCACTATATATTAATGAAGATGTCTATTGTAGTGTATTATCCACTAACACATATCTATTGCGATCTATTATGGATAAACAATGACATTCCGTTATACTTAAAAATATTTTCAGCAGTTGTACCATTTAAAACAATTATCCTTAAATTATATATCAAATATGAAAAAATTTATTTATTTATTGAAACATAAAAATGGTAAGATAGTCCGAAATGTACATATACATACACATACATACACAAACACACACATATATATATTGTAAAAATATATTAATGATAGACATCTATCACTAATATAAATAAAAATGGTCTATTAATGATAAACATAAAAATCCTTATTAGTGATGGACATAAGAATAGTCTACCGAACATATAAACAATTTTGATTATAGACATAAAAATAGTCTAGTGGTAATAAAAAGTTATCACATACATACATATATATAGGAAAATGAATAAAAATATTTACAAATAATAGCAAAATTCCATAGTTTATCTATGATGGACTGCAAGATAGTAGTCTATCACTGTCTATCGCAGTTTATTACAAATAGACTGTGATATTTTGATATATAATCATTGATAATAGACATAAATGTAGTTGACAAATGGTAGTTATTTATCACCCCAGTTGTTAATCAACAATGTTGAGAAGTAGTTGCCAATATCTATCACCTTAGTCGTCAGAAGTGAGTGTTTGTTGGAGAGAAGAATGATGTATCTCGAATACATTTTTAAGTATTTAATTTACAAAATAAGTCATTTTAGAAAAAATTGAAGCCTTTGGTAACTAATCAAAATAGCTTTTGAAGTATATTTTAAAGAGTTTTAATAAAAAAATGTTTAAATAAAATGATTTTTTTAAAAACATTTTTTTAAAAAACATTTTTTTTAAGTCAATCCAAACCAATCTAACAAGTATAGGTGGAAGGAGGACACTTGAGACACTTGAGAGATCAAAGGAGAGAAGTGAGGTGAGATGGGGGAAGGCAAAGAGCGTGGCAGCTAAATTACGAAAATTTTTTATGTATTTAAAATAATCAAGTCTTTCTCTATTACCACAATTTCTCATTCTCAAGGGTTAGATGAAAGGGGTTTGAGCCTGAGTTGAGGCTATTGGATTTTGATCTCTCAACTGACTTAGCTTGGACATAGTTGGTCGAAAGGTTTGAGTTAGCTAACTACCTTTCCTCTGGGCGCATACTAGAAAGTCAACAAAAAGGAGGAAAATCACTTTGATCTCTTGTTTCGGAGAAATAAGTGGCTCAAAGGAGGATTGATGGCATGAACCGGTATGCTCCATCTGCTAATCCGCTTGTGTCCATGTAAAAAAAATCCGAAAAACCTCCGACTTCTACTTTTCTTTTTTAATTTTTCTTGAAACGTTCTTAAAAAAATACACATAATTAGTAGTTAATATTTTTTTTTATAAAAATATCAAGTAACCAAAAGTTCAAACGTTAAGAAACACCATTTTTGTTATAGTGATTAGTGATAGAATTATAAAAATCGTCTATTAGTGATAGCCAGGAAAATAATGTTTCAATGAAAATCTATCATTAACAAATTATATTAATGGTATATCAGTGACAACTTAAAAATTCTAAAACTTTCCATCTTTACAATTTTTTTTTTCTGTGTGACATATTTATAAATATGACAACCAATACCATCATCATAATAAAATAGTCTTTTCATTAATGTTTTCCAAAACTAGAGACAGAAAAACAAGAAATCATAAAATAAAATTTGTTGCATTCAAATTTTTTATTCAACATTGGGAATGTTCCTAAAACTTTATACGCAATTAAAAAATAAGAAACAATAAAGAAAAGAGCAATGTGAATGGTACCAAAACAAAAGGTGTACTAGTTTATTTGTTTGATTTAATTAAAGAATATAGAAAAGATCAATGGGAGTTGTTATTTTGGTTTGACAGAGGAGAAAGCAAGCAAGATTCCTGGATGTTGCTTATGAATACAAGTGTAAAAGGGAAGCTTTGTTTTGGTCGGTGGTTTTGTTGAAAGTGCTTTTATTCCTTTCTTGGGCCCTAAAAGCACAAACATTTGGGGTAAAGTTGTGGTTCAAAGTTTGCACGCTTTAATGCCCTTTCACTTTCAGCTTTGCTTTCCATCTGTATAATCTGTCCCCTACAAAATTTGACTTCTCAAGTACAAGTTCAAGATCCAATGCTTTATGGGCAAATCAAAGTGGATATTCTATTCTATTTCTACAGCCCAAGTGTAATGATTTTCTGCCTAACAACATTGGGTCCTTTCTATACAATTTGATTCTTAAAGAGTTGTTTCATATTGTTTTTGTTTATGGTTTTTAGATGAGGAGAAAGTAGCTTTTTGAACCCACTTGATAATTCACCATTATTCAAAGTTTCAAAAGTTATATCTCTAGGTTTTTCTCTTGGCTCAACTTTTTCTCATGTCTCAAACAACACTCATCAGATTTGCAACTAAAAATACACAAGGCCACTGATTTCTACATACTTTGTTGCAGCTGCCAAAGCTAATTGAAACTGATGAAACCTCATTCAGTTTCTATAAATATTATTGTGTTTTCATTCAATTATATATTCACTTTGTATTGTAGTCCTCACATGTTTAGATCAAGAAGAATAAGGCGATAGCTTAGTGTAAGAGGAGTGTGATAATTCCAAAAAAGGATTATTAGATGATATAATTAAATTCGTCTTTACTTATCAATTTAAGTTTTTGGGTCAATTGGTGACTTAAGATGGTATAAAAAAGTAGGTGGTCGAGGGACGTCCTATCTTCAAACCCTTGCAATATGTTTTCTTCCCCATTTAATATTCATTTCCACTTGTTGGGTTTTCTTCATATTTCAAGCCCACGAATGAGGAGACGTGTTAGATGATATAATTAAATTCCCCTTTACTCATCAATCTAAGTTTTTTGGTCAGAACAGGTTGATTTAGGAGGTCTTGTATTTGACCTATCTTTATTTTTTTGTTGCCAAAATTGAGTGTGTGAGTTTCTCGTAAACCTTAGTTAAGTCATGCTATTTTTTTTTCAATCTGTTACAATTTCAGACTATTTGTATCCACTTCTAATTTGGTTTTCAATCAGAATTTAGTAATTTATAATTGTATATGTTTGAATTCTAGTTGTGTACATATGATGCTAGTTGGAATGGATAATAGCATGAAGTCTAAAGTTAGAAAAGTATTGAGGTAATAGTAAAAATAACAATATATTATTGTACGTTAATCCTAAAAAAAAAAGTTGAAGTTTTTACCTATCTAAAATAACAATATATTATTCTACGTTAATTTTCCCCTTTCTTCGTTTTCCCCCTTCTCCATCGCAGCTGTCGTCTTCTTCTTCTTTCCCTCCTTCTTCTCCTTCTCCTCTTCCTTCTTCTTCTCCTTCTTCTTCTTTGGTCCGATCTCGGTCTCTCTCTCTAATCCACGCACTTTAACGTCCAGCAGCCACCGCATTCATGCTCAATCATCGATCGACTGCTGTTTGGATCTACATCGCAGATCTGGTTGTATGTCGCTTCCAATGAGCCGATTTTTCTTTTTCTACCCAATTTACTTTCTCTTACTCTAACTCTTAGATCCGTGTAGCCTAATCCTCGTCGTCATTGTCTTTTCTCTACCAATGCTAGAGTTTGCCGGATTTTTGGCCACTAGGGTAAGATTTTGGGCATTTCAGGTTAATTTTGTTTGGTTCTTGAACACCTATTCAGTTTGGGTGTTAAAATTGATTTACCTATGAATTTGGATGCTAGATTTGAGTTTTGTTAGTATTAGATAGTTCTGATAGACATTGTTATTAATTACTATCACAGATAGACGTTAAAAGTCTATCACCAATAGACACTGATAGAAGTCTATCAGTGTTTATTAGTTATAGAAACTAATAGAAGTTTTTAATTGATAGAGGCTGATAAAAATCTAATAGTGTCTATAAGTGATAAAAACTGATAGAAATCTATTATTGATACTAATATAACTATAGACGTTGATATCTATCATTGTTTTTTTTTTTTTTTACTATTTTTGTAAATAGCTTGACATTTTTTTTATATGTGGAAATTTTCTTTAATAATAACTATTAATTTAAAATTACACATAAAACATCAATAAATATTTATATTTAAGTTGACGTACAAAATTGTTGATAAAAACACATTTGTTGATACAAAAGTACGTAAGTTCCATTGGAATACTGAATTTTCAATTTTTTTAATTAGCTCATACTATTTTATAGTCATTCTTTATAGTAATTTAATATTAATAAAACTAATTTTATCATGTAAGAAATCAAATAAATTTATATGTAGAAACACTTTTGAGAAAATTGGTCAGGCATGAGTGTTTCTATTCTAAAAAGATTTGATTAAAAATGTTAAAATAAAAATGACTAAACTAGAAACGTCACATGCACAAATTTATAAAATGATTGCTTAAATTAAAAAAAAAAGGTTGAAATGCATGATTCAAATGTAAATTCTAAACTCCATTTCCCAAAATTTCCAATAATACATGTGTGTTTAAAAAATAATAAAATAAGGAAATTTGCAATTTAGTAGTATAATATTGCAAGTATGTCACCTATTTTTTATATTTTGCATATATAACATCTTTTTTAATTCCTATTTTCAATTTATTTATTATTTCCAAATTGCCCGTAAAACTATTTTCCAACCTGCAGCCCACAGACCCCATTCATTCTTTCTCAGCCCGCAGATCTCATCCTATCACTACCTCTTTTGCACCATATGATTTTAGATCTCTTTCGATTTAGCCCAACTTAGTTATTTAGGTTCATTTTGTTTTGCTTGTTAAATTTTGGATAATATATCAATTGAATGATGTACTTATATTTCGTATATCATTTAATTGATACACTTTTATAATAATGTAATAGGTTTAATTAGAGTTATAATAACATCTAATTTTGATTACTAATGAATTGTTAGCCCAAAGATTCTAAGAGATACACAAGTATATGAGGAATATATTAAATATAAGCCAAACATCAAGTACATAGTATGTTAACCGTATATCAGGTATCAAATAACTCTCAAATATAATAAATATCGAACTACTTAAAAGTACAACAATAATATATCAGTCATATATTATTACATAACAAATAACTTTCAAGAATATCAATAGTACGTCAGCATTATACCACATACTAATTATATTAGCATTACATCATTACATATCAAACATCTTTCCAGATATGTTAGAATTACATATCAAATATCTTTCCAATATATCATATATACGTCAGCAGTATACCACTTATCAATCAATTTTTGGGATAGACTCGTTAATCTTTTCCTTTCTACAAACACAAGATTGTTGAACTATGAGCTTAATTTTTATATTGTCTGTTTTCAATGCGGGCTTAATTCATTTCAAGTATGGTATTGGTACATCAACAATACGTAAATACTCATTAAAAGTAAAATTTTAAATATATTATTAGTGTATTGATAGTATATCATTAAGATGATTATCTAAAATGAAGTATATCAATAGTAAGGTATCATAATTTTAGTTTTGTAATGTTCGGACTGGGCTGTTTTTGTTAAATTTACAAGATAAAAAAATGTTGAAGACACGCCTACTATTTCTATTTTCTTTTTTGCTAATCATGCCATTGTCCCATAAAATAAAGTGCAACCCATAGTTTATTAAAAAATATATGTAGAATTATTGCATAAAAAAAATTTAAACAAAAATAATCATCATAAAAAATATTATTTATGGAAAAAATTGCACTAAATACCCATGACATATAAACTGAACACCCTAATTACCCAAAACTAAGATAAATGAACTTTACAGACATATAAACTCCATACATTATGAATTACTGACATATAAACTCAACTCACCATGCCAAATAGCCTTTTATTGTTTAAAAAAAAACTTTTTTGTGCTAGAGATTGTTAAATATATCACAAGTTTAGGTTTGAGGCATCTCTTTTATGAGTACAATACTGCATCTATTCCTATTAGTGGTAGTGGTATACTAGATCATCAATTGTCTCAGATGTCATTATTGATAATGTTGATGATCCAACTGAAGCAATGGGTGAGAACTTCGACTAGTATACATAGGATATGTTTAAAAAAATAGGAGACTACAACCTTTGATAAAGGATTCAAATATTATTTATGTATATTTGTTGGAAACACTAGCCAAGGAGGATGATAGTAATTTTAACATACTTCATTGGTAGAAGAAGAAAGGACATCAGTGTGAGATTCTTGACTACATAAGTAGAGATATGTTAGTGACAATATCTCTCTAAATATCACCAGAGTAGATATTGTCTACTTCAAGCATAAACCTTTGTGACTTTACTTTTGGTTTAACCCCAAAAAACCTTACATCAATAGAAATAGTTGTATCATCCACTTATATACGACCAAAGATCATTACCTTATTTAACAAATGTGAGACTTTGATCGAATTTTCAACAATCATCTCCTCGAACAAAGGACCATCGAGCTCCTTTCAAATATCTCTATAATGGCATGATATTGACTACTTTATGCATAAACCCTCATGATTTTGATTTTGGTTTTACCCAAAAGGCCTCATGTTGTGCTTTGTGCGATTGACATAAACTGTACTAGAATGTCTATGCGTTGAATTGGTTATGTACCCAATTATAGTTAATAATGCACTTATCACAAGCTTTCTTATAGTTCGCCAAGTATAAACGAACTATAAGTGTAACGACCAGATTCTTACACATTATGATCTGACCGCTATGACATGCATACTTAGACTTTTCTATCATGAGATGAGTTTTCGTGAAATTTTCAAAGAACATATCTAAATTTTATTAATTAGATAGAAAAACTATATAACAAGTTTATTTATCAAAACACCAAGATCCATAAAATATTAGCGTGGTGGTACAAAATGCATGTGCCTATAATAGTGAGTTTGATGGTTGGCCATTTGAGCGACGTCCAATTCTACCACTTACGTTGTGTCCTTACCTACAAAGTCTATAAAAAATAGGATGAGTATATAATATACCCAGTAAGTAGTTCTCACATATGGTAGTGACCAAATGCACAATCACATGCAACATGTTCTGAAAACATATGATCAGGACCGAAACATATAATAACATGTGGTGGTCGGTTATGCTTCTAACGTAAATTTCTCCGCCCTGATAGGAAGATGAGAACTTAGGCGAAAACTAACCCATCTGATGATTAGCAGATCATGCAGTCAGTAGGGCCAGAGTCGCATCCATCATTAAC
>NC_052349.1:50929065-51007657 GCF_009727055.1 Benincasa hispida
ATATATTGTAGAAAGGGTAGATGGTAATGCTAATCGATAAGCTACTTGGCCAATACGTTCTAATATTTCAAAGGGTCCAATAAAGCGGGGGCTAAGTTTGCCTTTTCGTCCGAAACGCATAATGCCCTTCATTGGTGCTACCTTTAGAAATACGTGATCTCCTACTTTGAATTCCAACTCTTTTCGATGGTTATCAGCATAACTCTTATGTCTGCTTTGAGCTGTTCACATTCTTTCCCGAATTAGCTTAATTGACTCTGATGTTTGCTGCACCAACTCAGGTCCTAGTAGTGTTCGCTCCCCGACTTCATCCCAGTGTACAGGGGATCTGCAATTCTTTCTGTATAAGGCTTCGAAGGGAGCCATACCAATTATCACCTGATAACTATTTTATAAGCAAATTCTATAAGATGTATCTACGAATCCCATGCTCCAGTAAAATCCAAAGCACATGCCCTCAACATGTCTTCTAGGATTTGATTAACTCGTTTTGTTTGGCCATTAGTTTGTGGGTGGAAGGCTATGCTGAAATTTAGCTGTGTGCCCATTACTTTCTGTAAACTTTTCCAGAACATGGAGACAAAACGAGGGTCTCGATCTAAAACAATTGATATTGGGATTCCATGTAACCGGATGACCTCTTTTAAGTACATTTGAGCTAGTGCTTCCGTAGTGTGAGTAGTCTTGCATGGTAGGAAGTGGGCCGATTTGGTGAGTCGATCTACAATCACCCAAATCATTTTATGGCCTTTAACAGTTCTCGGGAGTCCTGAGATGAAGTCCATAGAAATATGCTCCCATTTCCGTTCTGGAACATTTAGAGGTTGGAGGAGTCCTTGTGGTCGTTGCCGTAGAACTTTCTCTTGTTGACAAACCAAACATTTACTTACATAGTCGGCTATATCCTTTTTCATGTTACCCCACCAGTAATGTGCTTTCAAGTCTCGATACATTTTGGTACTCCCAGGATGTATTGAAAAGCATGATTCATGAGCTTCCTTCAATAGTTCTTTCTTGATTTCTTCATCATCTGGTACATAGACGTCCATGATAGAGGAGTGCAGAGTCTGGGGCTGTAGAGAATTGACTGGTTTCTCCATTCTCTCATTGCAGTTGTCTGTTTAGGTATTTATCTATTTGTTGTGCATCAATTATCCTTTGCCTTAATGCATTTCTTGCAATTAACTGTGCTATTTAAGTTGTGAAGTTTTCTGGTATTAGTGAGATTTCAGCTCTTTCAAGGTCATTCATTATGTGTTTGGAAATGGTACTTAGAGCTGCTATATGAGTTGACTTTCTGCTAAGAGCATCAGCAATAATGTTAGCTTTTCCTAGGTGATAAAGGATCTCACAGTCATAATCTTTGACTAATTCTAACCATCTTCGTTGCCTCATATTTAATTTTTTCTGGGTAAAGAAGTACTTAAGGCTTTTATGATCTGTATAAATTTGGATCTTTTCCCCATATAAGTAATGTCTCCATATCTTTAAAGCAAAGACTACGACAGCTAACTCCAAGTCATGAACGGGATAATTTTGTTCATAAGGTTTTAGTTCTCTTGAAGCATATGCTATTACCTTTCCGTGTTGCATCAATACACAACCAAGCCCCTTCTTCGATGCGTCATTGTACACGGGTAAACCCCCTGATTCGTTAGGTATAGTGAGAATAGGGCCATGGTCAACCTTTCTTTTAGTTCCTGGAAGCTTTGCTCACATGCTTGATTCCAGACAAAAGGAATATTCTTCTTGGTGAGGTTAGTTAAGGGCAATGCTATACTTGAGAAATTCTTCACAAATCGTCTATAATATCCTGCTAATCCAAGGAAGCTTCACATTTCGCTGACTGTTGTTGGACGAGGCCACTTGCTAACTGTTTCAGTCTTAGCAGGATCCACTAAGATTCCTTCTTGCTTTATAGTATGCCCTAGGTAGGCAACTTGTCACGTCCAAAACTCACACTTGGAGAATTTGGCATATAACTTTTCATTCCTTAGTATGAAAAAGACGTCCCTAAGATGTTTTGCATGTTCTGCCTCAGACTTGGAATAGACCAAAATATCATCTATAAATACGATCACGAAGTTATCAAGATAGTCCTTAAAAATTCTATTCATCAAGTTCATGAATGTTGCTGGGGCATTTGTTAATCCAAAGGGCATCACAACGAATTCATAATACCCATATCTTGTTCGGAAAGCAGTCTTGGGTATATCAGACTCCTTGATTCGTAGTTGATGATAACCAGATCGTAAGTCTATTTTGGAGAATACTGAGGCTTCTTGTAATTGGTCAAATAGGTCATCAATTCGTGGGAGTGGGTACTTATTCTTTATTGTCAACTTATTCAACTCTCGATAATCTATACATAAACGCATGGATCCATCATTTTTCTTAACAAATAAGACAGGTGCTCCCCATGGAGACACGCTAGGGCGTATAAATCTATTATCTAACAATTCTTGTAATTGTATTTTGAGTTCTTTTAATTCCGCAAGTGTCATTCTATATGGTGTTTTAGATATTAGTCCAGCTCCAGAAATTAGATCTATACAAAATTCTATTTCTCGACTAGGTGGTAAACCTAGTAACTCTTCTGGGAATACATCTTCAAATTCCCTTATTACAGGAATGGCCTTAATTTTATTCTTTTGGTCTCGTAAATCCACTACACTTGCTAAATATGCCCAAGCCCCATGGTTGAGCAAATGTTTAGTTTTTAAGGCTGAAATTATTCTTGGGGCTGATTGTGTATTAGAACTCTTATACTTACACTTGGTTCCTGTTGGAAAGATGAATATGACCTCTTTATTATGGCAATCTATGCTTGCATAGTTTGCTGCTAACCAGTATATACCTAGTATTATGTCGAAATCACTTATGTCTAGGATGATAAGGGTCACCCCTAGTTTAGGTCCTGATACTGACAATTCATAGTTTTCTACTACTGAGTGGGCCAACATAGATACTCCGGCAGGAGTAGCTACGGATAGAATGTAGTCTAAGGGTTTTGATGTTAATTGAGCATGTTGTGCAAATGATGTAGAGATGAATGAATGACTAGAGCCCGAATCAAATAAAGTGAAGGCATATACCCAAGGATGGGTAATGTACCTATAACAACTGCATCTTGATCCTCTGCCTCTTGACGTGTAATAGCAAACACCCGTCCTTTCTGTTGTTGGGTAACCTTATTACTAGTAGGCTGGGTGGTCTGGGCAGTTGATACTTGGTTGATGAGCTTTGGGCAAGCCTTTGCATAGTGACCTGTTTGGCCGCAATTGAAACACACCTCTAAGTTCCAAAGACATTGCCCCTGATGGTGTTTTCCACAATTTCTACACTTATGATATCTGAATGTTTGACTCTTCTGTTATGACTGTATGCCCTGAGTGCTTTGGGAAATTTTTGCTTGCCGTTGTGAACGTTGGAAGCTTTGTTGGGTGATTTTCCCCTTTTGATTTGGCATGAATCCTTGTTCAGAAGTTGAGGTTTTGGCAGTAAGATCTACTTCCATGAGTAAGGCCGACTCGAGGGCAAGGGCATACTCTTTGTGTCGGAAAGCAGTAACAATGCCTCGAATGCCTTCTCTTAATCCCCAAATAAACCTTTCCACCTTCTTCTCTTCTGTATCCACTAGTCGAGGGACAAAGTGAGACACGCGATCAAATTTTCGTTCATACTCTGCCACCGACATGTTCTCTTGATGAAGATTAAGAAATTCCACTTCCTTTTGACATCTCACTGTCAAAGGGAAATACTTGTTGTAAAAAGCCTGATTGAATTGCTGCCATGAGACTGTACATTTAATTGTTCTTTGTGTGGATTCCCACCAGAACTTTACATCGCCTCTTAACATGAAGGTGACACAATTTACTTTCTGTTCTTTTGGGATGTTCGTATGGCGGAAAATAGTTTCTACTTCTGTTATCCAATTCTCTGCTATAATTGGATCCACAGATGATCCATCAAATGTTGAAGGATTGAACTTCCTGAATTCTCGAATGATCTTCGAGTCATTTGTATCGTTGGTTGTTGGTGTGGTGGACGAGGTTGTGTTTCCATTACTCATATGTTGTATTAGTATTTTTAGCGCCTCTGGTGTAAGTAACACGTAAGGCGTCTGCCCATTTCCTTGATTTTGATCCCTTGTGGATTCACTTCGAGGTCTGCCTCGGCATGTTGGAGCCCTTTGTGGTGGCATCTGGTACACACATTTTATTTTCATAATAAGGAAGCAATCTAATTTTATTTTTTTTTACTCATACCTTATGTTTACTAAATTATTCACTAAATTACTCGTTTGAAAATTCTACTTACCAGCGTATTTGGCATAACTGTGGGCATCACTTAACAGGCCAAACCATCAAACCCCACGACTCTTCTAATTAGTAGAGTCTAATTGGCTCAAATGCTCTGATACCAACCTGTAACGACCGAATCATTACAAATTATGATCCGACCGCTATGATATGCATACTTAGACTTTTCTATTATGAGATGAGTTTTGGTGAAAATTTCAAAGAACATATCTAAATTTTTTTAATTAGATAGAAAAACTATATAAAAAGTTTATTTATCAAAATACCAGGATCCATAAAATATTAGTGTGGTGGTACAAAATGCATGTGCCTATAATAGTGAGTTTGATGGTTGGCCATTTGAGCGACGTCCAATTCTGCCACCTACACTGTGTTCTTACCTACAAAGTCTGTAAAAAATAGGATGAGTATATAATATACCCAGTATGTAGTTCTCACATAGGGTAGTGACCAAATGCACAATCACATGCAACATGTTCTGAAAACAAATGATCGGGACCGAAACATATAATAACATGTGGTGGTCTGTAACGCCCCAGAGCCAGGATTCGAAATCTGGATTCGGCCCCTAATAAGAACTACCTATACCAACAAGGTGTACCTTCCTTTTCGGTGGCTCAATCATAAGAACTCCAAAGTTAAGCATGCTTAGCCTGGAGCAATCCTATGTTGGGTGACGTCTTGGGAATTTTCCTAGGATGCATATGAGTGAGGAAAAAACATGCTGAAAGGACTCTGTTAGTTTATGGGGACAACATTCACTTCTAAAGCATTCAAGGACAGGGAGAAAGAGAAGTAGAAGGGAGGATGACATAGCCAGGTCACAGGGGACGTAGGAAAATGTTGGGGCCATTACAGGCCGAATCCAGATTCCGAATCCTGGGGCAGTACATGGTCGGTTATGCTTCTAACGTAAATTTCTCTGCCCTGATACGAGGATGAGGACTTAGGCGAAAATTAACCCATCTGATGATTAGCGGGTCATGCAGTCAGAAGGGCTAGAGTCGCATCCAACATCACTAACGTAAATTTCTCCGCCCTGATAGGAAGATGAGGACTTAGGCGGAAACTAGCCCATCTGATGATTAGCGGGTTATGCAGTCATACATACCCTGCTAGTCCTAGCATAATCTTGACATAGAATTGGGTCTAGAGGGGTGCAACCATACATACCCTGCTAGTCCTAGCATAATCTTGACATTGAATTGGGTCTAGAGGGGTGCAACCATACATGCCCTGCTAGCCCTAGAAGCATAACCTTTATCTAATTAAAATTTAATCTTATGAACAAATATAATGCATGGGGTCCCTTGTCGACAAACATATTTTAAACGTGTAATGCAACATAACAATCACATAATTATGAAACATATTATAGGTACACTACCATGAAACACTGGTGAGATAACTACTTACCTTGACTGCGATACTAATTATTCCTTATTATTCCTTATGGTTTGATCAGTAGAGCTTTCCCTCTTAAACTAGAAGAAAATTTGGGCAGCACCACACCCGACCTTTATCTCTTCTAACCTCACAGAACTTCCTCACTCACACTTACTTTCACACGATTCTTTGTTACTGAGATTTTTTTGAGAATGGGATAAATCTTCCGGCAAAGGGTCATATTTATAGTGGTTTTCGGCTCTTCTCAGTGTGACAACTCATCCTACAAATGGCCTCTTTAAAATTACTTAGGTTTAAGAATTTCGCTTAATAAGACACCTAATTTTGGCTAACGTTTGCCCTTACCTCTTCAACCTTTGTTTGTATTCAATTTTAGGGTTCTCCATGTATAATCTATAAGATCGTGGCCAAATTCAACGCATAATCCACGCTTCTATCCAAATCTCGCTCTCTTTGTTCTCAGAATTTTGCTCTCTCAGACTTTCTCGCTGGTTTGGCTCTCACGACTCTCGCTCTCGCTCTCGCTCTCGCTCTCGTTAGTCTCGCTCCGCTCTCGCTCTTGCTCCCGCTCTCTCCCATTGTCTCGCTGAGAATCTCGCTCTCTTTACTCTTGCTCTCTTGAATTTTCTCTCCAATCTCGCTAGTTTTTACGCGTGGTTGTCTTCACTGCTTGTAGATTCAACTTCCTCTTTTTAACTCTTTAAAATTTTAAGAGTATATGGGCAATTAATTCACCTCCAATTCTTCCAATGAGCAGTACCTAAACAAAAAGTTATCTACTGCTCGTTGTCTCCTGAATTAGCTAGCGTCCAACTTCCAATTAATCCTCCCTGATTCTGCCCCCTTATTCATTATTTTTGGATAATTAATAAATTTCCTATTTTTTTCAATTCTAAATTTTCACCCGATTTTCCTATTAAATTTATATATTTTTCATTCTTGATTATATATTTTATTTGTTTTCCTGCTTTCTAAATTAGGGTATAAAATTTCGTCCTGCTTACATTTAATTTCTTGTAGTGTATGCGTACAAACTTGGGTTGTTACAATAAGTTTATCAATGTGAGCTAAGGTCGAACTCAGGCATTTGTACTACGAGTGTTTGGAAGTATGTGAATGCAACAAGAACTAAAGTAATTATAGAAGAATAAAAAATTCTTACGATTAAATGAACTATGCGATGAAATTATCTAGACAAGCAAAGAATACTTCGAGTTTAGTTATGAGAAAACTTAGATAGATAGCAACTTTAACGTGTGTAAAATGTATAAAGAAGGTAGGTTTTGGGGGAGATCAATATCGCATTGCTAATGATAATCCTAGCTTGCAACATCACTTCACGCACACATCTCGATGGCCAGTCACACCTATCATATTTCTATGACACATGAGTGATGTTGGCTTGAGCATAAGGTTATTTCTATCTCTAGAAACACTTTTTATTTTACTTAGTGTGATCCATAACTACTTACCCTCTTGGGTAGTTAGTCATAGTTGCTTGACTTAATGAATGATCCTGCAAGCATTCAAATAGTCATACACTACAAACAAGATTAACGTTGAAAGGTTCAACTTAGTTCATAGCATTAAGCTTCCTCTTTACCTCATAGAGAATAATTACTCATGGTAAATGAAAAAGCAAAGGTAAAGATAGAAGAGATGATGAAAGTAGACATGATGATATATAGATAGAAATAGAATAGTTGATTACAAAGTGAATAATCTCTTAAGTTAAAATGCAATACAACAATAGAACACAGTAATGATGTAATGGAAATGCAGTTTTCAACAATTTCTTGCTTCCAACATATGTATGTCAAGATTGTTGGTGATGAGATGGTAGTGTGAAGTAGAGAAGACCCTCTTAGACTCTAGCTTTGGTGAAGCTCCAATGATGGATTATGGTGAAGTTTTGAGATGGAAGTTCTCAAAAAAATATTCTCTATTCTCTCTTTGCTTTTGATACAAGAATTGAGCCTAAGGGTGTTATCAGGTAAAAATCTCAAAATCTTGAACTCCCTCTTTATGGGTGTCAAGGCTCTATTTATAGAGCCATACACTGACAATCGTTGAGATTCCTACTCTGATCTGTCGTCATCTCTGATGTGGTAGGTGATAATGTCAACACTGCTATCATGGTCAACATTTTGAAGTTGTGGCAGAAGATCTGTTGAAACTAGGTCAGCGATCCCAAGTCATGCAATTAAATATTTGTTCAATGGATACAAGTTCAGTGCATGCGGACAACTCTTACGATCAACTGGAAAATATACACTTGAACGCAATTTAACTCATGATATGTGGTATGTGGTCAATAGTAAGTTTTAGTGTACTTCACCGCAAGAATATTATTCCACATGAACTTTAGTATAATCAATGCATATTTTGCTTATCTACTTTCATTGTTCTAAGTAAAAAGCTACAATAACTTGTATTTCTACAAGTAATCACCTCATACCGATAGAGATAGTTGTCCTCACTTATATATCCATGATCATTTCCTTATCTAATCATTGTGCGATTTATTTGGTCGTATTCCTAGCCAGACATTGTAATGCCCTAAATTTTTAAGATAAGATTAATTTATTCTTTTGAAGACAGATTTGGACCTTATTAGTTATGATTAATTTGGATTTGATTGGGTATTTAGAGTTATTGCTTGGAATGAATTCGAGTAAAATAGATTTTATTGGATTATGTAACAAAATTAAACTTTTTAAATTTATGGTTGGAGAGTTTTTAACTAAGTTTATAATTTAATCTTGGAAATCTAATATTCGATTGGATATTAATTCAAGATTGAAAACCTAATCTTTATCTTTTTCAAAGATTTTACCCAAGCCGTTTTAGGAGTTTAAGTTAGAAAGTTCTATGGAAGTTAGAATGTAAGGTTAGAAATCTTATTGGGATTGGGAAGTTGAATTTGCATCCTCATATTAGCCTTTTAAAGTTTCTATAGATATAACCTTTGGGTTAGACCAACAATTCCATTCTCAATCAAAAAAGAAATTTTCTCTAAAAAAATGTTTTCATCTATATACTTTAACAGTTATGCTCTTGTTTCTCCACTATTGATTCAAGCAATTATTCTTGGATCAAGCACAAGTCAATTAGGCTAAGCAAACGGTTGTGTTTAATGAATTTAAATATACATATTTGTTATAAATGAATTTTGTTAGTCCCTCTAATATTGTTCGTTTTCGGTGTTTAATGAGTTTAAATGTTCATATTTGTAGGTAATCAAGCATAACTTACCTAACAGATCATTTAGGGCAATTTGAGGTCAAAATAGAGCTTCTAGGAACAAATTAAAGGAAAATAAGAAAGTTCTTTTTGCCCAAGCATTACAAGACTCTACTGTAATGCTTCAAGCGCTATAAGAAGGCAAGCACCACGACGCTCTCTAGAAAATCGTTGCACCAGTGTTGAGCAATGTTATGAAGCGTTAGGAAAATGTTACAAGTGTCACAATACTACTTAAAGTATTGTGATGCTCTCGTGATGTTGTAAACTCATTTATTTCATATTCCAATGTTTCTGTGGAGGATTTTGAGAGCTTTAGGTTCAGTTTCGGCCAATTTTGGCAAAACCCATGAGATTTCCATGTTTTGACTTGTGTTTGAATAATTTTGCGTCTAAGATTCAAGTTTAAAGGATCAATTATGACCGAGACACTAATTTTGAGGTTTGTTGGGCTTGTATTTATGAAATTTTGTGAGATTTTGATGGTTGTTTTGGGTTTTCTGATTTACATGTTTCATTTCCTTTGCTTTAACTTCTAGAATGAGCATGCTACGTGATAAAAGTGAATCTGACTGATTTAAATTAGTTTTCCTAATAAATCCGTAGGCTTAATATTGCTAACAAACGAGCATAGAACATGATCATGCCTAGCTTGTTGGCTAGTTTAAAACTAACTAGATTGTTTATGTCTAATTAATTGAATTAGAGGAGTTTGCTGTCATTTCTAGATTAATCGATTGGATTGTAAATTAGATAACCTTCGCCCTGTAATAAATTGATGAACAATTCATAAATAATAGCCTAATGTTGAGGAAACATTAATGGGTGAACGCAATTATGTATGATGCGTCTTTATGCTATGCGTTTGTACCCATGCGTCGGAAGTCATGCGTTATAAAGGAATGTATGCATTAGTCTAATATGCAATGACCATGCGTTCCTATCACAAGTTTTCTTGCGTTCTCGCCAAGTATAACGAGAACGCAAGTTTCTCGAGAGATCCGAGGTCGAACACAGGGACTTGTAACTCAATAATGCTCGTGAAGTAATGCATCTAAGATGATGAATAAAGATAAAAAGAAGAAATTAATGGATTACTCACTACTCCTACTCCTAACTAAACAGATTGAGCAATGGAAAACTTGCGATGAGAATTGGTAGATATGCAACAACTGTTAACGCATAGTAATATTTATTATCTTAAATCGCTCGAGTAATCCCAGCTCGTCACACTAACGTATCGCACACCTTTCAATGGTCAGCCGCATGATTATATCTCTATAGTACATGGTTGCGTTGAGCATAAGACCGTGCCTATCTCTAGGAATAATGCATACTTTGCTTTAGTGTGTTCCACCTCCTACCTTCTCAGGCAGTTAGATGCGGCCAATTAACTTATAGACAAGCATTGCAACAACCCATAAATAAGCGTTGCTACAACCTCTCACTAAGCAAAAAAGATTAATTCACTATACTCGAACAATGCACACCTCTCGGTGGGTTGTTACATGCGTCCTATCTCTAGGCTACACGATTGAGTATGCGATCGCCTTTGATAAATAAACGATGATAAAGATAAAGAAGATGAAGAAGATGGCGTTGAAGGAATTTAGAAATGTATTGATTACAAAATATAAGTATCTTAAGCCCAAAATATAATACAATATAGAGATCAGAAAGGAAATGTGAGGCTATGGGTCAAGGATGCTGGTGGTGCCATGGATGGATGGTGGAGACGTCTCTCTCGAGCTCTAACTCCAGCGAAAACTCCGGTCGTCACTCGAAATGGGTTGTGGAGGTGAAGAACCCTCAAAGAAAATCTCGCTCATGCTCTCATCTGTGACGACAAGCATCTATTAAGGCAGAAGCTCGGATGTCTTGACATGAAGGTCCAAAGAGCTATTTATAGAGTTTAAACACCGATAGTAATCATGATTGCATTATGTCTCACTGCTACCTTTATCGCGGTATGGGCAATGTCAACATCATCTTATCTTATTGATACTCCCAAGGTATGCGTTCAAGCTTGATTCAACTGAAGTATCCACGCATTCCACCCATCTTGCGATCGCCCTTTTATTTATAGTTATCACTCCATGGCCGCAATCTCCAAGTGATGAACGCATTCGGTTGGTTGCCGCAACTTCCATGCGATGAACACTTTTTGTTGATCAACGCAATCTCCAAGTGGTGAACGCATTCGATTGATTGCCGCAACATCCATGCGATGGACGCATTTGGTTGATCACTGCAATCTCCAAGTGGTGAACGCATTCGATTGATTGTCGTAGCATCCGTGCGATGGAGACATGCGATTGATTACCGCAACATCCATGCAATGGACGCACACGGTTGATTGCTGCAACATCCATGCGATAGCTCGGCTTCACTGAATGCGATTGTCTTTGAGGTCGCCTGGCTTTAGCGCATGCGTTTGATTTTGCGATTATTTATTTCCAGTGCATACAGTTGATTCCAGCGATAGCTACAAAAAAAAAAAAAAAAAAAATAGACACTTTGGCACGGAATAATGCATAATATTGGGCTTAGTGAGGATTTAGGTGCTGATCGACATAAAACTCAAATTTTCACAAATTCTAAGTATTATCACCACATTTTCTACTTGTTAGCCCTCATAATTCTAAATAAAGGCTTATAATAACTGACATTTCTTCCATTTATCACACCTTTAAAGTTAGAATCATGTGAATCCTCAAGCATGCGTTATACTAAGGAAGTTCTTAACTCACCTTTCGGCGTTCTTTTGCGATGACCAGTCTTTCAGAATATAATTTACTCGTACCTCTAACTATGGCTGCAATGCTCTCCTCCACTTCGGTTGCTTCTTCAAAGAGATCTTTTCTAAGTTTAAATTCGGCAAGTCTTTGCTCAAAAAGTTTTTATCCATTCCCCGCAACTTTGCATTTAGCTTTTGGGAATGCGTTCGTTCAAAATAATTCAAAGCTTTGCGATTTCTTATTCAAATGCGGCGTTGAACCTGGTTACGCTCTTTGTTTTGGCTTACCCTCATGTGTGTCATGTGGGCATCCAACTTCAGTTGCATTCCATACTCAACTCAACTCATGACTTGCTTAATTTGGCTTGCGCCAGACAGAGAAGTTACGCTTATGCGTTGATTATGATGACTTAGTTTCGTTTTGGCTTGCCCCCACGGGTGTTATGCGGACATCCAACTACGAGTAAGTGCCTTTCACAACTTAACTCTTATCAACATGAGTTTCCCCATTGAGTTGACAATGGAGTTGTTATTTTCAAAATTCTCTCTTTTTTCTTTTTTTGATAATGATCGCAATGTATCGAATGCAATTCTCTAAGATCGCTGCCACCCCCATACTTAGAGGTTGGCAGCGTTCTCACTATAAAGCTAAAAATAAACTCAACAGGAGTGCAGTAACAAACGTTTGAGCAAAGGTTTACGCGAAATAAAACTTAAGACTTTCAAAATTTGAAGAAGCTATTAAAAGTAAGAAGCGCCTTACGATGCTTAGTTAGCAGATGTGGTGAATTATATATACCATCATAGATGCATCACAAAGGAACACAATTAGACAAGGAGAATTTTAAAAGGATAATGCATAAAGGATAACAAGAAAGGAACCTTAAGTAGAATATCAATTTTGTCAATACTTAGAACTTATGCGGAGAAATAGCCAAGCGTTGAATGATGGAGAAGATTCTTCTTCCGAACCATGGCATCGAGTGGAATTATTAACGCATCTACAAAGAGCTAACGCACATTCATCTAAGAAAGCAGCCGTAAATCCAAAATGACAATATTCAAATAAATAAACTAAAGTTAACTAGGAAAGCAAAGTAAAGATAGAGTAGAAGATGTCCCTGGAGAAATTGGAGTGAAAACACTGCAAGGAGTCTTCTATGCAGGGGATTGATCTCAACTGCTTACGTCAAGGAACTCGTTGTCCTGACCATTGGAGCTTCCAGCAATTCTTGGACGCATGTTGGCTGACATGCGTTTAAGATTGCTTCCAGCTCATGCGACAGGTAGCCTTTCTATCTCAGGGTCAACATTGACTTTCGGCATATCGCCTACACTTCAAATATTGTTTGCAACTTGGTCACACAAGCTACAATATGCCCAAGACTAAAAAGGGTACCCGCGAAAACACAAAACTTAACAAACTATATGCTGCCAAGTCCCCAGCAACGGTGCCAAAAACATGTCGAGGAAACATTAATGGATGAGCACAATTATGTATGATGCGTCTTTATGCTATGCGTTTGTACCCATGCGTCGAAGGTCATGCGTTG
Organism: Benincasa hispida; assembly: GCF_009727055.1. NCBI lineage: Eukaryota > Viridiplantae > Streptophyta > Magnoliopsida > Cucurbitales > Cucurbitaceae > Benincasa > Benincasa hispida. The sequence continues at coordinate 50,942,328 of NC_052349.1, forward strand.
GAAAGGAATGTATGCGTTAGTCTAGTATGCAATGATCATGCATTCCTATCACAAGTTTTCTTGCATTCTCGCCAAGTATAACGAGAACGCAAGTTTCTCGGGAGATCCGAGGTCGAACATAGGGACTTGTAACTCAATAATGCTTGTGAAGAAATGGGTTTGAGGTCATGAATAAAGATAAAAAGAAAAAGTTAACGGATTACTCACTACTTCTACTCCTAACTAAACAGATTGAGCAATGGAAGACTTGCGATGAGAATTGATAGATATGTAACAACTATTAATGCACAGTGATGTTTATTATCTTAAATCGCTAGAGTAATCCCAGCTCGTCACACTAACACATCGCACACCTCTCGATGGTTAGTCGCATGACTATATCTCTATAGTGCATGGTTGCGTCGAGCATAAGACCGTGCCTATCTCTAGAAACAATGCATACTTTGCTTTAGTGCGTTCCACCTCCTAGCTTCTCAGGCAGTTAGATGCGGCCAATTAACTTATAGATAAGAATTGCAACAACCCATAAACAAGCGTTGCTACAGTCTCTCACCAAGCAAAGAAGATTAACTCATTATACTCGCACAACGCACACATCTCGGTGGGTTGTTACATGCGTCCTATCTCTAGGCTATACGATTGAGTATGTGATTGCCTTTGATAAATAAACGATGAATGTAAACGATGATAAAGATAAAGAAGATGGAGAAGATGACGTTGAAAGAATTTAGAAATGTATTGATTACAAAATATAAGTATCTTAAGCCCAAAATGTAATACAATACAGATATCAGAAAGGAAATGTGAGGCTATGCGTCAAGATTGCTAGTGGTGCCATGGATAGATGGTGGAGACGTTTTTCTCGAGCTCTAACTCTGGCGAAATCTCCGATCGCCACTCAGAATGGGTTGTGGCGGTGAAGAATCCTCAAAGAAAATCTTGCTCATGCTCTCATATGTGTCCATAAGCATCTACCTTAAGGCAGAAGCTCGGATGTCTTAAAATGAAGGTCCAAAGGGCTATTGATAGAGTTTTAACGCCGATAGCAATCATGATTGTGTTATGTCTCACTGTTGCCTTTTTTGCGGTATGGGCAATGTCAACATCATCTTATCTTATTGATACTCCCAAGATATACGCTCGAGCTTGATTCAACTGAAGTATCAATGCATTCCACCCATCTTTCGATCGCCCTTCTATTTATGTTTATCACTCCGTGGCCATAATCTCTAAGTGATAAACGCATTCAGTTGATTACCGCAACTTCCATGCGATGGACGCATTTAGTTGATAACTGCAATCTCCAAGTGATGAACGCATTTGATTGATTGTCGCAACATCCATGCAATGGATGCATGCAGTTGATTGCCTCAACATCCATGCGATAGCTTGGCTTCGCCAAATGCGATTGTCTTTGCGGTCGCCTGGCTTCAGCGCATGGGTTTGATTTTGCGATTACTTGTTTCCAGCACATGTGGTTGATTCATGGGATAGCTACAAAAAAAAAAATAAAAAAAAATAAAAAAATAGACACTTTGGCATGGAATAACGCATAATATTGGAGTTAGTGAGAATTTAGGTTCTGATCGATGCAAAACTCAATTTTTTCTCAAATTCTAAGTATTATCACCGCATTTTCTACTTGTTAGCCCTCATAATTCTAAATAAAAGGCTTATAATAACTGGCATTTCTGTCAGTTATCACTTAACAATCTTGTAATTGGTAAGGTAGTCTTTGTTTATCCCTCTCGCTCTCATCGTTTTTAAATTTTCGTACTTTGTTTTTTGCATTCAGATTTACCTATCAATCCAATCCCTCCATTTTTACTTCTTTCTTTAGATAAATTTAGCTTAGAGAAATTAAACATAAGCTCTATGTGGTTTCACCATGTTTTTCTACGAATACTATTTAGTAGTTCTTTTAGATCGATTATTTTATAAATGTATTTGATTAATTGAAGGTCTCGACAACTTTTGTTGGAAATGACTCTTGGGCTTAGGCTCAAAGAAAAAGTTAAAAGAATCTCATATTAGAGAATTAAGTAATACCTTAAAGGTATAAATACCAAGGCATGCTAGAGGTAACTCCAAAGTGAGAAGATGGTCGAAGAATAACTCTTTCGCCACACATGTGAGCTACCACCACCGTCCGTCTATCGGACAGGTGGATTCGGGTAATTGCGTGAAAAAGAAATAACTTTTTATTACTTATCCATTTAATTTTTAAACTAAAAAATAAACATTTTAATATTAAATAAGTTTTATTATTGTGATCATTTCTCGTTATGGTAACTGTTTTTCTTCCCTTGCTTCTTCAACCCTAGCCATTTTCATAAGCTTCTTCTTCTTAATTAACCCTGAAAAACAATTTGAAAAAATAGGTTTCTCAATATCTCTGCTAATCTTCCTTCATCTGTTCTATTCTGAGCTCTTCCCTTGATTCCAATCCATCTTCTGGCAAGTGCATGACTGATTTGGATGTTGTATTAACCTTGGGGAGCAATCGACACAATGATTGACATTGGGGTCATGTCATAATTACTTTTAGGGTAGTGGTTCCTCCACACCACAACAACTCTTCGACGCCTGTTTTTACAACTTTTGGTTCATCACTATTAAATTCAAAGCCTAGTTCCTGACCTCTCATGGGTTTATCATAAATAATATTAACATCATGTTTCTTCTCATCTATTTAATCACTTTTCAAGCTTGACACTCAATTTTATCGTTAATCTTCATAATACACTTAAAACACTCCCATATGATGGAATACATAGCTTATCTATAATTATTCAATATCGATAGAACATTTATGTTCGTTAAAATATTTACGAACAACCCATGATCGTCATCTTGCCAGTATTGAGTTGCTGTCAGGAACTAATTCCCTAAAAAGAAGAACAAACATGATTAATGACATCTGAATCAATTATCAAGGCAGAATCATCATTCTCCACTAAGCATGTTTCCAGAACTAGTAAATTACATTTACCTTGTTTGGCTTTCTTCTTTGCCAAATACTTAGAACAACTTCGTTTCTAGTGTCCCTCCTAGTTGCAATGGAAGAAAATTTCTTTGGCAACCTTGGTCTTCCTTCTTCTCTTGATTGTAGGACGATTAGCTTTATTCCCCTGACCTCCCTACTTATTCTTCCACTTTTAGGTGCCAGAAGAAGAAGGTACAGATTTCATTCCAAAGTTCGAACCTGTGTGAAACGTCTATGAGGAAGTGTTGATATTTGTCTCTCCTTTTTGCTCTTTGACTTTTATTAATGATTGGCAAGTCTGTAAATTATTAAGATGTGTGGTCTTGTTGTTGTCTAGCTTTTTCATAACAACATTACTATGGAATTGAAGGAAGCTCTTAGGTAAAGTTTCCAAAATAAAGCTAACTCGACTGGCATTATCGATGACAGATCCGATCATTTCAGGAACATTAAAATGGACTACCATGTTGAGAACATGTTCTCTCACAAAGGTCTCCTCTTGCATGCTGCATTGAAAATGAACTTTAGAGTGTCATGTCAGAGTTTTGAGGATGGCTATCCAAATATCTCCCGTAGTGAATACATGATCTCACATGCAGTGACCATGACTTTATGCTTCTTGACCAAAACTTTAGATACACTGGTCAGTATGTACCCTCGGGCCTTTACGTTTTCCTTGACCCACCTTTCATACACATTCCGAACATTTTGAGATGTTCTCGCATTAGGTACTTGAGGACATTCCTCAACAACAACAAACCTTAGGTCATTGATAATCAGCATAATGTTTATAATATTTTTCTAACTCGTGTAATTGTTGCCAGTTAATTTTTTAGAACTTAGAAGATTTAATGTAATGCTAGTCATTTTCGAAGATTGCTAAAATCATACAAATTATTTATATTAGTTGTTAAGCATTAGCCAACTGAAACCAATCAAAGTTTAGCAAAATTTTAATGTACTCTATGTGATATTTAATTTTGCAATGATTCTTCATTGAGTCAGGATAAAAGCTACCATAGGGTGGTAATCACCCCTTCACTGAATTGAGACAATCTCAACAAACTATTATACCAGAATAACTCTTATCCCTATCACAATTAGTCATCTTTCTTCGGTTAAAAAATCATCAACTTACTTAACAATTTCCTGTAAGTGTGGCCCTTCATTTTAGAATCTAGAATTCCGCCTCAATAAGCCAAACTTAAGGAAAAACTGATTGGGGCAAAAACTAAAATAATTCTATCCATTCCTAGAGTTTGTGTAAAAATTCATGCAAATGCCTTTCGTAGGAGGACACAAGGAAAGGTGCCTCGATACCGAGCATGAAACCTTACTACAAACCAATGAAGAAGACCATAGGAAGTGTTGACACACGTCCCTCTCTCACTTCTTATAACATTCTCTCCATTCACCTTGCTATTTGATGGTGGGAGATTAGATGTTAATTTCTCAACAACTATAATCCCTTGGACGCAATATGCGATGCATGTTCTTAAGGTATGCGTTGATAGTCATGCGTCGATGGTCATGCGTTGGAATGAATATGCGTTAAAAAATGTATGTAATGACCATGTGTCCTGTCACAAGTTTTCTTGCGCTCATGCCAAATATAACGCGAACGCGAGTTTCTCGGGTGATCCAAGGTCGAATACAGGGACTTGGAGCTGGGTGAATGCGGTAATGTCATGCAGCGGTTTAAATAAAAGAATGATGGAGAGGTTTCTACACTAACACTATTCCTACTCCTAGCTAACAGATAATGCAATGAGAATATAAATGAGAGGTAAAGACACGACAATTCTTGACATGAAACAAATGAATAGGAAAAATAGATAAAATGAGGAGATGTATTCATTGCGATACTTAAGAGTGACCGCAAGGGCAACCTTAGTCAATACAAGCCATGCAATCATGCTACACACACTTGAGCCTAACTCTAGGATGTTTGCGGTGTATTTGTGATATTGCCAGGAAGCCTATGCCTGTCTAAACCTCTATAATCTGTTCATGAGCCCTCGCCGCATGAGCGTGATAGCCACATAACACCTTATCCTACTTCTTGGATGAATGCAATATCCTATCCGTAGGGTGCATACGCTATGTGATAGCAAATAGAGCTTATCTCTAAGTTCCCTATTCTTGCCTATGCATTCCAATCTGCTCTCTCGACTCTTAGATTTGGGTTTTAGACTACTCTCTCAAGTATGCCTAAATGATGAACGATGCACTCATAGACAAGGTAACCGCATGAACTTTGCTGACATAAGATTATTCCTATCTCTAGTGAACAATGCATACATTGCTTAATGCGACCAACCATTAACCTCCCAAGCAGTTGGTTATTGCTGACTTTACTCATAGATAAACATTGCGTTGGCCTATAGACAGGCATTGCTACAGCTTCACACTAAGCAAATAAGGTTTACTCACACACTCATGCACACCTCTCGATAGTTTGCTACATACTTTATATCCCTAATCCACATGACTAAGTATGCGATACTCAAGCAATCTCACTAAGTGATGCAATGAAAGTTAGAGATGCTAAGTAAAGAAGATGGAGATGGAATCGAAGAAAATATAGAAATGCATTGAAAAAAAAATGTATTAATTCCTTAATCACAAAATGTCATACAATACAATATAAGAAAAGAAAGGAAAATGAAATGACTGGCTGGAAGCGAAGACTTGCTTCCAGTGGATGTGCGTCAAGGCTACCGGTGGTGCCATGGATGGGCGGTGGAGCTGACTCCCTCGAGATCTAGCTCCAGTCGAAGGCTTCGGTTGTCACTCAGAATAGATGAAGAAGGTAAAGAACTCTCAAGCTTCTTCTCATGCATTTTTCTAGCTCACAAGGATCCGCCCTAGGCGAACCTCAGGCGAAAACCTTGGATAAGTTAAAGTTATGCTCATCGGCTTCTTTATATAGAGCCGGATCTCCGACAGCATTAATAGACTGCTCTGATTCTGACATTCACAGTGCGTTAGTCCTTTCTGAATTCTTACTGCTAACGGTATGGTATGTGAGATTTCAACATCATCTTTTGATTTTCTAAAGGTAGATGCGTTGATGCGTTCATTCCACCCACCTTGCGTTGATCCCATTAGTATGAGTTATCTTGTAGCCGCAATCATTCAGTGACTGCATTCGCTTAATACCACAACTTCTATACGATGACCACAATCGCTTGACGAGCATAACTCCCATGTGAGGGATGCATGTGGCTAATTGCTGCAACATCCATGCATTGATCGAACGCATTCGCCTTTGCGATGGAGAGTTTCTCTGCATGCAGCCGTCTATGCGGTAGTCTAGTTTTCGCATTTTCGTCCACTTTTTGCATTAGCTACAAAAATAGACAATTGAACGTATAATAACGCATAATAATGGGTTGGCCGAGATTCATCATGTTGAATGACGCAAACTCATTTTCTCATGAACTCCTAACATAATTGTCGCATATTCTGCTTAACAACCCTCATAATTCTAAATAAAAGGCCTAAGATGACATGCATTTCTGTGTGTCATCAGTATTCACCTATGCAAACACCATCCGTATGGGGACACAAGCAAAGGTGCCTCGAGGCCGAGCATAGATCTCACCGCGTGAACTATTTATGGAGAAATGTGAAAGAAAATTGTCATGTCACTGAGTGATTGTTAAATTTTCGTAATATAACTCTTATATTGGATACTTTAACAATAATGATTCTTGTTTATTAAAAACTTTATATTAAACTAATCATTTAATGTATTGTTATAACATAATTATCTAATTCGCCTTCTAAGTCAGTTCCTAGTTATGAGTGTTCCGTTTTCGTCAGCTTAGATACCCCAGCCTTAGACAAAACCTTCCTTAGATAAAGGTCTTTTATAGATAATTATGTTATAAATTTAATCTGTTATCAATCCATTTAATCCTAGTAAAAAGAAAATAAAATACTAACTTATTTCCAGCCTCATTAGAAATATTTTAACATAGGTCTATGTAAAATCAATTTTAAACCATTTAAAATTCATTTTAATCTATATTAGCATGCAACTCTTCATTATAGATTTTAGTTCTAATTTCATCATACTTATAACACTTATAAACAACAATAAAACAATTAAAACCGATAAACATGCATCTAATGACATACATAAAATATAACCATTAAAAATTCTACGTAGTGCTATGCTTCATGCATTCCCATTTTCATTACATAACATAACTCTTAGATTATAAGTAATGAAAATAAACCACATCCATCATCAAAACTATATAATATAAAAATGTAATATACTATGATGCATAGACATGTTATTACTGTATGCAATCATATAATATGACATTTATATTAAATACGATGCATGAGCATTCTTAAGTTATCATGCAACGATATAATATAACATTCTTATGTTATAAGTAATGCATGAATTTATGTTTATCCTATGGTGGGATTTTAATTTACATGGCATACAATATATAATATAATAAATTAAATCATACATTACATGTATAAAACAATAAATATAAATATTGGACCTAAAATTGATATCCTAAACAATTAATTAAATTAATATAACTCTTATATTAATTTAATTAACCAAAAAGAAATTAAATTACATAATAGTTCAAAAATACCATAAAACTGCTTCAAACTGCCTCACATGCCTCGAATACACGGTCTGGAAGTCGTCTGGCACGCGCGTATTCTAGTAAAATCATAATGACGCTTTTCAACAGTGTCGTTACACTTATCTCAATTTTCTTGTAGTGTAACATTACACTGCCGAGAGCATAATTATGCTAGGCTAAAACTTGTCGTAGCGTAACATTACACCCATGGTAGCATAATGATGTTGTCTGTTCTGTGTAACCACGTAAAGGGTAGCGTAATTATGTTTCCCACTATGCTCTAACACAAAAACAAAATTCTGCTTCGGTCTTCGACCCGACCTTGCTCCAAATGGCACCAAACTGTTCGACAACACTTGTACATTGAGCGACACAAACTTACACACTCGATAGCGAAATTTAAATACCCAAAACATCGAACCTTTACAGCTTTAAACTCTTTAAAGCATAAATCTAATGCCAATTTTTTAAAACATCCAAGTGCAAACCCATACATTCACAATGCATAATTAAAACCCACCAAAACTCTGATTTCAAGTTACAGAATAACCATAAACATAGAAACCTCCTGTGGGTTATCACCACGATGGAAACCATGTTATTCTCGAGATGAGAATCATAAAGAGTTATGGGCTTCTTATTCAATTTTGATGAAGGGATAGATTGGTGTTCTTGAGAGAAATTTTGGCAGAGAGAGGAGATGAAGTGTAGAGAGGCTTTCTATCAATTTTAGCTTCACGTAAAAAATCGAATAAATGAAAATCTCCTTAACCCCTCTGGAATAGGTCACTTAAGAGATGAGGGGTTACTCATTATTTAAATTCAAATTTAATTTTATTAACTACCTTAATATAATTAAGTTTGAACTATATGTTATATTACATATCATATATAACCTAGTTTATTATATCGTATATAATATAACATAGAGTTTATATACTCTCAAATAACCAATAGTATTAATATGAATCATAATCATATTATTAATATTTGAATCATATTGAAATACTTATTTCTCTTATTAAACTTTATATTATAATGTATTATATACATTATATTAATTGTATCTCATATCTTTTAATTAATTTGAACAATTCAAATCAATCCAAATTAATTTGATTCTTATTAATCCTTGTTGAGCTAGCCCCAATAATATGAGATTAATTAATTAAACTCTTAAATTAAATTAATCCCCATTCATTAACCGTTGATCACTCTACTAAAGATCGACAGCTGCACTCTTCGCATTATAGATATATTTAATTAGTCATAGTCCAACTATAACTAAACCTCTCCTTGGCCAGAAGAGGGTGTGATGCCACATTGTTCAAGACCCGAAATCAATTCTTCAGGGAGAAATTTATCTACTTACGCTAACAACGGGAAGGAGTAATTCTTTCTTGTGTAGTTATGTTCCCAACTCTCCAATCAGATGAATCCCCAAAATGGTAGGCATATTGAATTAGCGAATCTGGCCACTCTCACCCATACAGATCAAAAGATCACCCTCATAGGTAGGAGTTCACAACTTATTAATGATTAAGGTCAAGTCACCTATGGTCATCTTAGAGAAATGTAACACTCTTCTAGTTAGGGAGACTAATCATTTCGTAATCCGATCTTATATAAACTCTTTGTAAAAGATACTCCCGCTCACATATCTTCACATAAATGATCAGGATCAGAATATTTGTAAAACTTTACAAGAATTATTACAATTAGAAAGTGGATCACATCCATAGTGTCATCAGGATAAGGTACTCAATCTTATCCATCTACTACAAATTGTTCAGATTATTACTTAAAGATGATCCATCTGAATATCACCACATACATGTTTAAACTACATCAAATAATCTTAGATCTTAGTTTATTGGTTTTGGATTAATGCAATTGAATGTCAAATAAAATAGCACTTATTTTATTAAATAAATAATCTGTTTGTACAAATAAAGTTTACAAACTATAAGACCACATGATTTAGGACATCAACCCCAACAATAAAGTATTGAAACATAAACTCCATGGAAATCGATACATCAACCACTCAAAATTCATTGTGTTGATTATTTGCATGTCACATCCTCCATTGTACAATATTGTTATGTATTGAAGAGGCATCTAAACTATAGAGAAAATGCAGTTAGAAAGGATGGTGGGACCGATAGCTCGGGATAGCCAAATTACAGCCCTAAATTTGGCTAGTTCTAAGGTACTTGATGTGTATATGTGCTTTATTGCAAGAAATTGAGCTTTAGAGATGGTTGAGAATGAGATGTTTTGAGTGCAATTCGGGCCAAAACAGTGAACATAGGGGCCAACCCAAGCAATGGAGCTCAAGTTACAGTAAAATGACAAAAATGCCCTCGTGGTCTTAAAAATGAGCAAAATATCCCACTTTTAGGGATATGTTTTAGTTAGCTTTTTAGATGAAATTCGGTGGTTTCACGAATTTATTGATTGAATTTTAGGTTTTGAGCATTTGGAGCACAACAAATCAAGATTTTAAGGATGAATTGGAGCTCTTTGGGCTTAAAGGAAGATAAATTGAAGAGTTCCAAAATTAAGAAGAATTGAAGTACTGAAGAGAAAGGAATTGAAAAGGTGAAGTTTAGAGACAAATAAAATGTCTTGGAGCAAAAATATTCCTAATTTGATTATGAAATCCTAATTTAGTTAGAATATGATTCCTAATTTAATTAGATCATGGATTCCTAATTTGATTAAGTTATGTAATCAATATTTTCTTCATTCAAAATAAAGATAATATAATTCATAATCTAATTTGACTTGGGATTTCCATATTCATAAGGATTCCTAAATTGAATTGGTTAAAGACTATCCTACTATACAAGGCAACTCCTCTTCAAAGGAAGTCAATTCAAGGAGAAAATAATCCTTGTTCATGTTCTACACAATTTTGAAGGTAAAGACGATAATCTTCAACACGAGGAAGGAAATCAAGGCTTCAAAATGTGAATTTCACATCGACAATGAGTGTGACACACGCCTTTGGTCGAGTGATTGTGTATGAGTGATAATTACAAGATTTGATATGGTTTAATTGTAAGCATATACTATCAATGAAGTAATAAACTTAGAAGTATTCCAAGTGTCAAATAGTATGAGACTAGATCCATTTCTTTAAGGCAATACAGTCAATGTAGCCAAAAGTAACCAAACATGAATAAGTGGTGATTAGACTGAATGCTAATTAAAAACAGTAAACAATAAGGGATAAACAGTGATATGACTTAGTTTCAACCTTAAGGATAATATGCCTTAGGCAAATGTGGTCGCATCATACTTGGACAATGACTTATCATGAATAGAAAACTCCTATTATTTGGTCTTCTATCAAGTTCTTTTAGGAGTCTAAGTAGCTAAGGCTACATTTATATGGTTAACTCAATCTTAGATTAATTTGATGCAATTTCTTTATCCTATGGTGTACCTTATTTCTAAGACTACATGGAAATTATATTTTTAAGCTTTTAGTCTCATATTCCTTTGTGAAATATGTTTATGCCTTAACTTTCTTGTATTAAGACTCCACTAGTTTGCTAAATTAAGTAGTCAATTTAACTTAAAAAAATTTAACCGTAAACTTAAGAAAGGAAATGCACAAGTCAAGGAGGTATGATGAATTAACAATTACTCAAGCCATAAAATCTTTAGGACACCAACATAACTGAATTCCTGATAAAATTTAACTCATAATTAAAGAAGAATAAACGAAATTAATAAAAAAAAATCATGACTACAAGCTTAATTGATTCAAAAGAATAGAAAAAAACGAAAAGAAATAAAAGAAACTGAATGAAGATACACTCCTTGGGACAATCTCTCACTCTCTCAAGCTCCCTAAGTCGAATTTTCCTTTCTCAAGAATGAATTATCTCTCTACACACGATCTAATTGAATATTTAACCTAACATGATTTTATGGCCAATCAACAGAGTAATAAGAACAACAACATTGAAAAACAATCGTGTCTAAAATATCCATAGAAAAACTAAGCATTAACTCGAATCATTAAATAAGTTCATCAAAACCTAAAACTGAGAAGTTTAGACACTGATCATCGTTGTCACAAATATATTCTCATACATTTTCACTACCATAAGAGCTTCCAGAACTCCTTGATTTGCACCTCTGAATCAGCTAATAACTTCCAAGTAATTTCCTCATTCTCTCACACTTTTATTTTTTATTTTTTATTTTATTATTATTATTATTATTATTATTATTATTATTATTATTATTATTTGTAGTCTAAGCACTCTCCAGAATCCAATTTTCGATTATGAAGAAGGTTGTGAAATCCTAACATGCCTACTATGTGATTTGCCCTGGTAAAGTCTTATATTTGCCCAATGTTTAGCATCACTTTCTTTTATTGAGTTTACTGTAAAATCTTTTCTGGTCAATTAGGTTTATATATCATGTTTACGTTCATCATTGAAAGAGTTTAATGAAAAAATTCTGGTAAAAGATTTGTAGGTAAAAAAAAGTACTTGAACATAGGACTTGAATTTGCTCTAGAAATAGGTTAAAAGCTTATAGAATTACTTTAAAGTGCATGCATATTTATCTAAGTCTTAAATCAATCATAGCCATATGAGTTGATTTGCTCGGCCTTGTAAAAATTCTTTGATAAAGGATTAAATAAAAATAACTTTGTTTTGTGTCCTAAATAAATTATGGCCCGTCATGCTATCCTTGAAAGAGTTGGTTGCGGGTGCAAAAGTGTTGCATGTCAAGGTATTGTTGCAGCCTCATTGGGCAATTTCGTGTGCATCTGTGGGCACAATTCACAAATGGTAGAAATTGTTTTGAATCTCCTTCTCTCATTTGCTTCCACACCTTTTTACTCATTCTATTTTTATTATTTATTTCTTTATTTTTAATATAAAAGACCCCAATCCAAATATTTTATCAAAACGATTACTTTACTGATTTTCCTCCTCCAATTTGTACTTCACAAGAGTTTAGAATTTTGTAATCGTTCCCTTGGAAAAAGGTGAGCAAAACAATCCAAAAAATCGAGTACAACCGATGTCAGTCGACTAGTTTTATATGAAGGGTGGTTCAAACTGATAGGTTGATCGATTAGTCGAGAAAAAAATGTGAGTTTTCGGTCGAACCAACCAAGCATTAGAAACAACGTTGGTTACATTAGTACTAAGGCCAACTCATTAATAAAGATGGTTTTGAGAAATAATTTTCTAGAAACCACTCTCTTTTTAAGAAAATGCCCCTGGTTCTTTTAAAGCCACTGACATTTCCAAAAAAAAGCAATCATTATTACAAATATTATAACAAATAGTTGTCCAATGCTTAGTGTTTTAAAAGTCATCTGTCAGTCTTCATGTTGGTCATGTGCTTTATAGTTATTCATGTTTGATGTCTATGTAAGACCACATCCTACGTGTTACTTTGCTTATAAATAGTGACATTTTGTAGATCTTAAAAATACACATATTGGTGAGGAATCTACTTCAAAATTCTAGTAAATTTTCATATTAACCAATGTTATAATTTTAGTTATTTTATGATTTTAGTTATTATATTATATTATATTATATTTATTATTATTATATAAATATATTATTATATTATATTTTCTCCATATCCATGTTCTATTATGCTCCTTAATTTCACAACATATTATCAGCACGAGCTCCTGTCAATTCCCTCGTTGAATGTAGAACCTAAAGGTAGGTCGCTTTTTTTCCCTCTTTATGATAATTAATAAATTAAATTTTATTTTGCGTATTTAGTACATATTAAATTTTTAATATAAATACAATGTTTTGTGATAGTGTTGTCATGACAAACCTTATAAAATTAGAAATCGCAGCCCTTGACATTAATGACAATAATTATTTATCATGGGTTCTCGATGTCGAAATCTAGCTAGATGCTATGAATTTGGGAGAAACAATTAAAGAAGAAACTACGACGTCTAATTAGGACAAAGTAAAAACTATGATTTTCTTTCATCATCATCTCCACGATTGATTAAAAAATGAAGTATCTTACGATACAAATCAAATAACAAGGATATATTAATCATCTCCACTCTCTCCCATACAAATCAAAGGAACGCCTTCATGTGAAGGAGTCCACAAATCACTCATGTAAATTACCATTTTGGGGATTCGTTTGACTGTGGAGTTGAGAACACATCTACACAAGACGGAATTCACTCATTCCCAGATGTAAGGGCAAGTAGATAAATTGCTCCTTTAAGGACTGATTTTGGGGTTTGAATATAGTGCCCACACCCTCTCCTGGCCCGAGAGGGACTTGGTCATAGTTGGACTATGACTTATTATTCATTAGAGAGATCAGTGGTACTTAAGAAATTAGAGGTAGCTACAGGAGAAAAATGGTAATTTTAGCCTAGTTGTATTTAGGAGCAATTTGTGAAGGGTCATCGCACTGTTGATTGGTTATATCCAATGGACACATAAATTTATTTGTAGTGCAAAGAGTGAAGTTGTCGGTCTTTAGTGGAATGACCGACAGTTAAAGGATGTTATGAATTTAATTAAAGAGTTTAATTAATTATCCAAGTATCATTGGAGCTTCAATCTACAGGTCCATAAGATCCTCTTTGTAACTCAACGGGGATTTAAATGAGAATTATTTTTGGATTAATTTGAAATGTTCAAATTAATGAGGAAATTAATTATATATGATATATTAATTAAATTAATTATATATTTGATATAATTAATAAAATGTATTTGATACATTATAATATAATGTACTATGAGAGGAATTAGAATATGATTCAAATACTAATGATATGAATGAGATTCATATAATTATATTTAATATAAATATGAATGAGATTCATGTAATTAAATTTAATATAAATATGATTTATATTAAATACCATAAATAAGTTGAGAATAATTAAATATTTGGATCAATTATATGAATGAGATTTATATAAGTGAGTTTACTATAAATTTGATTTATATTAAATATCATGTATGGTTTAGAGAAAATACATCTATAGGTTATATTGTATTTGATACAATATGTAACTATAGATTATGTGTTATATGGGATTTAACATATTGTTTATATACATATAATAAGGTTAATATTATATGTATAATTATTAAATTAATAATAATTAATTAAATGGAGTGAGTTATAACTCCATCCCCTAATTTCTCCCAGCCAAATACGCGAGGAAAGGGGTCAGAGAGAGGGATGGTGCTCATTCATCTTCCTCCATGAAACACTGAAAGAATATTTCTCCCTAAAAAAAGAAAGGAGAAGAAAAGTTCTTCTCCTCCCTTTCCTCCTCTCCATCTCCTTCCCTCTTCCAAAACCCTAAGGTAGAGTCCACACCTCCTATCATTCTCAATCCCTAAGGAGAATACAGGAGGCTTTGTTTGATGGTGTCCCTTTTGGAGAAGGAGATCTGTTCGTGACTTGTTTAAGAGATTCTTGAAGAATAGTCTTCAAAGGTCTACGTTTTCCTTTATTAATGCATGCTATAATTTATGTAAATGCATATCTTGTTCTTGATTTACTGTAAAATTTACATTCAATGAAAAATGGATTTGGGACAATCTTGCTTCCGCTCAAGGTTCTCTCTTCAGAGAGTTCCTTCATGGGCATTGGTTACGTACCTGTCATACGTCAAAACACTTAGTTGACTTCTATCAAGCCTCCATCATAATGACATATTTGACTCATCTTATATGACAAATTTGGATGTGGACTTCTTTCAATCTTCTAAAGAGAAGATTGGCACAATCGATGCAACATCAAGTGTTTCTTTTTACTTTGAGAATATCTAGACTTAATGTTTTTGTTTTCTTTTATCTATCTTTATGTTTATTTTTTTAATACATATTAACTTTTATATATTTTAAGTGTTTTTTTTCTTATTGTAATTATTTTCTTTTAATGAAGAAACATGGATCATTTTCATATGTTGGGTGATTAAAAAATGAGCAAAGAATATCTATATCTAGCCGATAGTGCAACTACATACACAATACTTACAAATCAAAAATACATTTCCAAATTGACAATGCTAAAAACAAAAGTAAATACAATATCAGGTTATGCAAACTTGATCAAGGATTTTGGAAAAGAAAATATTATTTTTCCTAGAGGAACAAAATTTACAATTGACAATGCATTGTTATCTAGTAAATCAAAGAGAAATCTTCTAAGTTTTAAAGATATACATTGCAATGGTTATCATATTGAGATGGATAGTAAGAATAATGTGGAATATCTATATATTATCTCTACTATCTCAAATGAAAAACATATATTGGAAAAGTTATCTGCTTTATCTTATGGATTGTATTATATTCATATGCGAGTAATTGAAACATATGCAACAATGAACCTGAAGTTCATGAATCTAGATATATTTATTATTTGGCATGATAGATTGGGTCATCCAGGGTCTATAATGATGAGAAGAATTATTCAAAATTCAAATGGACATTCATTAAAGAGCTAGAAGATTCTTCAATCTAATGAATTATCACGTGATGCTTGCTCTCAAGACAAATTAATAATTAGACCATCACTAATTAAAGTGGGAACTAAATCGTCTGCATTTCTAGAACGAATTCATGGTGATATATGTAGAACTATTAATCCACCAAATAGACCATTTAGATATTTGGTTGTATTAATAGATGCATCCAGTAGGTGGTCATACGTGTGCTTATTATCAAGTCAAAATCTTGCATTTGCAAGATTACTTGTTCAAATAATTAAGTTAAAAGTACAATTTCCTGATTATACAATTAAGACCATTCGTCTTGATAATGCTGGTGAATTTACATCTCATGCTTTTGACAATTATTGTTTGCAATTGAGATAAGTGTTGAACATCTTGTATCTCATGTTCATACACAAAATGGTTTAGCATAATCATTTATAAAACATCAACAATTAATTACAAGACCATTACTTATGAGAGCTAAGCTTCCTTCATCTATAGCGTTACTTGTACACATCAGGTCAATAGCTTATCATAAATACTCATCATTACGATTAACTTATGGTCATGAGCCAAATATTTCCCATCTGAGAATTTTTGGATGTGTAGTATATGTTCCAATTGCTCCACCACAACACACTAGGATGGGTCCTCAAAGGAGGTTAGGAATATATGTCGGATATGATTTCCCATAAATTATTAAATATTTCGAATCCCTGATGGGTGATGTATTTATTACACCATTTGCCGTGTCATTCTAATGAGACAAACTTTTCAACATTAAGGAGAGGAATTAAGAAATTGGAAAAAAGAAATTACATAGAATGCATCGTTATTGTCTCATTTAGATCCTTGTATAGATCAATGTAAACTTGAAGTTCATAAAATAATTTATTTAAAAAATATAGCAAATCAATTATCAGATACATTTATATATGTAAAGAAAGTAACTAAGTCACATGTACCAGCTGCAAACGTTCCATAAAAAATTGATATCCCAACATAATAAGTTGTCAATAATGAGTCTTGGAACACGCCAGACACATGGTAAACCAGTAGGTTCCAAAGATAAACATCCTCGAAAACGAAAAATAATTAATAGTGAAAAAGATTTGGTTGAGGATGTAAATACCCACGAAGAAATCATCGGCATAACTAGTGAGGAAGGTGAAATACCTAAAGATAATAATGATATTTCAATAAATTATGTCATGACAGGAAAATGTTGGGACCGAACCAATATAGTTATTGACAACATTTTTGTGTATTATGTTGCTCTTGATATTATATCTGAAAATGAGGATCCTTAACCAAAATCTATTGAAGAATGTCGACATAGAAAATATTGGCTTCAGTAGAGATAAGCAATCGAAGAAAAATTAAATGCAGTTTCAAAACATCAGGTTTTTGGACCAGTGGTCCGAACACCAAAATATATCAAACCTATGGGATACAAATGGGTATTTGTGAGAAAAAAATTAAAATAATTAGGTCACAAGATACAAAGAAAGACTAGTTGCACAAGGTTTTTCATAAAGACCTGGTATTGATTATAAGGAGACATATTTTTCAGTGATAGATGCAATTACACTAAGATATTTAATTGGCCTGACTATGTATGAAAGTCTGGATATGAATCTTATGGATGTAGTCGCAACATACTTATATGGACCTCTTGATAATGAGATTTATATGAGAATCCCAAAAGGATTTAAGGTATCTGAAACATATAGATCAAATTTCTGTGAATTATATTCAATAAAATTACAGAGATCATTGGATTGAAACAATCAGGACGGATGTGGTACAATCACCTAAATGGATATTTGTTGAAAGAAGGATATCTAAATAATCCAATATGTCCATGTGTTTTTATAAAGAAATCACAATCAAGGTTTACTATTATAACTGTATCTGTTGATAACTTAAATGTAATTGGAACTCTTGAAGAGTTTTCAAAGGCAATAGAATATCTTAAAAATAATTTAAAATGAAAGATCTCGAAAATACAAAATTTTTCTTTGGTTTAAAAATTTAGCATTTAGCAGATGAGATATTTATTGATCGGTCAACTTATACAGGAAAAATTCTGAAAAGATTTTATATGGACAAAACACAAAGAAGATAGAACAAAACATATTTCACTAAAGTTTTTCCACACTCATGATCTTTAAGAAAATGATGACATCATTGTACAACAAATTTGTTTGAAGAATAACTTAGTAGGTTTATTTACAAAGGCATTATCAACCTCAACTTTTGAAAAAATGGTGCACAACATTGGAATGTGACAATTTAGAGATCTTAAGTGATGTTTTCGTGAAGGAGAGTAAATATATTGTATTCTTTTAGGATAATATCTTATATGAAATATGTACTCTTTTTTCTTCACTAGGATTTTTTTCCGTTTAGTTTTTCCTAATAAAGTTTTAACGAGACATATTTCATATATATATATGGGCATATAAGGGAGAGTATCATAAATATTATAAAAATAGATGCCCAATGCTTAGTATCCTAAAAGTCATGTGTCAATCTTCATGTTGTCCATGTGTCTTGTAATTATTCATTCTTGGTACCCATGTAAGATCATATCCTACTTGTCACTTTGCATATAAATAGTGGCATTTGGTGGATCTTAAAAACACACACATGGGTGAGAAATCCATTTCAAAATTCCACTAAATTTTCATATTATCCAATTTTATAATTTTAGTTATTCTAGAATTTCAGTTATTTTATTTTATATTATATTTATTATTATTATATAAATATATAAAATTATATTATTTTCCTCCATATCCATATCTTCGCTATGCTCTCAATTTCACAATCATTTAATTATTTCATTCTCTCTGGCTCAATTTTTACTCTCCCAAATTTTCCATTCTCTCCCATATGTCTTCTTTCCTATTCTCTCCCATATGTCTTCTCTCCTCTTCTTTCTTAATCTTCTCCTTCTCTTCCCTTCTCCCATTATTCCATATTCTGGAATAAGTGTACAAAATACATGATTTTGGACTTAGGTTTTGGTACTTTTCCTTAGTGAAAGTTATCATTTACATGTTATTTATCCTTTTAATTGGTTTAAATTGGATAAATTGATCAAATATTGGTTCTTTAACTATTTAAAGTGAGTTTTTACTAGGTTGAGTTGATTTTATGAACTTTTACAGTGATTGTTTTGCAGATTTTGTCTGTGATGTGCGCTCGCATAGTCCAACGTGATGCGCCTGCATTAAAATACTAAGTTCCAAAATCGTGTCCAGTCGTTCGTGGTTGTTATTTTCTCGGTTTATAGTCATTTTTCAATGTCGAAATTACCCAGGAATCATTCAAAACGTGAAATTTGGTCATCCCTCAACCATTTTTGCCTCTATAAAAGAGTGGAGGCCTCCTTCAAGCATCCTCAAAATTCAAAATCCAAAGAAGTGACCTCACCACTTCACATCAAGAAATTCTTCAAAAATGAAAGTTCCAACCTAGGTTTAGATCGTCCCTACCCAGTCAGAACAAGTTCAGAAAGAAGATCCAACCTTGAAAAAGATGAATATGACCTAGGAAGTGTTAATGAGTGTGAGATTGATTCAAAGGAGCCTCATTTCTATATTTTCCAACATCATTTCATTTCTACATTTTCACTTTTTCAATTCTATTTTCTTTATCTTTCCTTTGAACGTTAATATTTTAACAATTTCTAAATCTATGAAATTCATTTATTCTTATTCAGTTATGAACTAAATTTCTAAGGGATTCTATCATGTAGATACCCTAAGATCTTATGGCTTGAGAAAAATGCTAAAGCATCTTGGTACTTTGACTTTTACATTTTCCTTGTTGAATTTAATGACAATGTATTAAGATAAATTGGCCACTTAATTTAACATACTAGTGGAGTATTAATGTTGAAAAGGTTAAAATAAAAATTGAGTTCACGAAGGAATACGAGACTGAGAACCTAAATATAGGACTATTACGTACGTTTAAAACTAAGGTAGATATAAAGAAATTACATGAAAATGATTTAATATTCAAATAGCCTTAGAGATATAGATCTAGCTACTTAGGCTCTTAAAAGAACTTGATACAAGATCGAATAGGAGAAGATTTCTGTACATGTTAAGTCACTGACAACTTGATGCGGCTACTTAGCCCAAGGCATAAGACCCTTTTGGTTAAAACTTGTTAGCATCAAACTTGTACTACTTTTCTCAACTTCCCTCAGACTCATTATATGAATTTACATGCTTAATTTGTGATTTTTTATGCATTAAGCATATATTGGGTAGAAAGGGCCATTGGAGTGGAAATGAGACAAACGAACCAAAATGGACCTCTACAGCATCAATCATGAAGAAAAAATGACGAAAATGTCCTTAGGTTGCAACACAACTGCGTCTGCGCGACGCGTTGCTAAGTTTCTTTTCCAATAGTTATCAAATTTATGTAGCATCAGGGTGCTTTGAACTTCAATGGAATCAACATGCTCGCGCGGATGAGATTTAGTTCTAGTTGTTGCTAGATTTTATTTGCTCTTGATTAAATTTAACTTCTATGCTTATAAATCATTTATGGTTTGATCACCCATTGCATTTAGAGAATAATGCATCTAAATGTTTGAATCTCAATATGGCATAGGTTAGTGTATGCATGTGGTTAAATTTCAAGTTATCTAGAATAAATTTTTATGGCATTGCATGGCTAACCAAATCAAGAATGGTATCAATTGGTAGTTTTAGGCCATCCAAATTGCTAATTGTCTTGACTAAATTGCTTAGGTTTAATGTGTATGTTAAATTTATTAGGCTACTATCGAAACCGATCTATTGAGCACATAGACTAATTAGGAAATTGATTAAGACTTTCAGGTGTTTAGCTATGGTCTTCCAAGCAGGCGAGCTAAGAGTGAAATCGGGCAAGCAACACTCCCTTAGTCTTCGATGAACAACCAAGTAGATGAGTGGATTCTAATTTTCCTAAGCTACTCCTTTAATCAAATCAAATTTCTGCTTTAAATTATGCTTTTACATTTATGTCCTTTAATTTTCATTGCAAAAAACAAAACAAAAAAAAAAGAAAAGAAAAACCTCTAACCCCTCCTCTTTTTTATGACCTTCGAATTCACTAATTAGCCAAAACATCGCAAGATTCTATGTCAAGATTAGCCTACAAGCTTGTGAGAGTAATTAAAAATTTATTTATTTGGAGTCTCGAAAGGCCTCGAATAAAATGAGACTGTAATCCTTGTTTATCAACTATTGTTTATTGTTTTTATTTTGCACCCAAACAGACCATCATTTATTCAAATCGGCTACGATTGGTTTTATTGTTTGCATTATGCTTAACAAAAAATTTAAAGTAAATCTAGTCTCGTAGGATACGATATTTTGAATACTCTCAAATTTTATTACTTAATTGATAGTATATGCTTGCACTAGACCACTCTTATTTACCTTCTTATTATTCATACACATTTCATCTATTAATCTCAAAAATTGATGAATACCAATAGACGGAAATCAATGCATCGATAATTAAGCCCAAAATCGACGTCAACCGATCGACAGTAGTATGTTTGTTTATGTTACTTAATATATCCTTGTTATTTTACATATTAACTAGTATTCTTTTATATGTTAAATGTGTTAACCGAAATGTACCAACCGTGGAAACGAAATGGTTAAATATTTAACTGCTATTGTATGCACATTTATTATAATGGTTAAAATCATATTTAATTTAGATTTTATTCTTTAATGGAACAATTATTGTAAGAGAAATTTTTATGGATAGAAAAGATGTCAAACTATTTACAGGAATAGCAAAAAAACATATTAATAGACACTGATAGACTTCTACCAACCTCTATCAATGATAGACCCGTATTAATTTCTATACTAATAGTATCAATGATAGACCCGTATCAATTTCTATACCGATAGTATCAATAATAGATTCCTATCAGTTTCTATCATTGATAGACACTAATAGACTTCTATCGGCGTCTATCAGTGATAGAGTTATATCAGTTTCTACATTGATAGATATTAATAGGCTTCTATCACCGTCCATTTGTGATAGACATTTATTACAATGACTACAACAATTATCTAAAAGCTACAAAATTTTCAATAACAATGTCAAGTGTATGTATCATTAACAATGTCAA
Source organism: Benincasa hispida (assembly GCF_009727055.1). Lineage (NCBI taxonomy): Eukaryota > Viridiplantae > Streptophyta > Magnoliopsida > Cucurbitales > Cucurbitaceae > Benincasa > Benincasa hispida. The sequence continues at coordinate 50,964,605 of NC_052349.1, forward strand.
GTGTATGTATCATAAACTATCTAAAAGCAGAAAATAAAAAATAAAAAATAAAAAAATACCAACAACTAGTAACAACAAAATAATTATCTATTGATAAGCAATTGATAGTAGTAGTCTATCGCTGTCTATCATTGATAAGGTACCCAATTTTATCCATTTACTACAGATCATTTAGATTATCACTTAAACATGATCAACCTGTATGTCTCCATATACATGTTTAAGTTATAGAAGATAACCTTGGATCTTAGTTTATTGGTTTTTATGGGTTAATGCATCTTTACAAACTACAAGACCATGAAGTTTAGGACATATAATGCTTGTACAATACCATTACAAAATACAATCTTCTACTTGTCCTAAAGCTAGTGGGGTGTACATGACAAAGTATAAACAAGCACAACAGTACACAAAAATAAGAAACTAGCACTTACCATACGTGGCTAGTAAAATCTCCCACTTGTCCTAGACCATATGTGGCCTGTCCCATAGACCTAGACTCTCCAGGTGATCCTCAAATACCTTAGTCGTAAGGGCCTTTGTAAATAGATCAACAACGTTGTGCTCCGAAGCGATCTTTGGGAGATCACGTCAACTCGATGCACAATCTCCCGAATCAGGTGATATATGCGTCAATATGCTTTCAACGCTTGTAGCTTCTGGGCTCTCTAGAACTAGTCACAGTACCACTATTATCACAATAAAGGGTGTGAGCTTTTGAAAGAATTAATAAGGTGCATACGGAAACAATTTGGATTTTAAACACTCAAATTTCATTAAATTTAGGATTCAAGTATGCATGTACATAACAAGAAATTGGGGTTTTTAGAGCACAACCTTTGTAGAACTCCAAATTGAAGAAAATTCTTCTTGAATTCTGAACACGGACCGTTTATGGACCACTTTAGAGCCTTTTCTGCTATTCTCCAACCTTGGAATGGATTATGGAATTCAATTGTGGGAGAATTTATGGGAAATTTTGAAATTAGAGAGTTTTGATTTGAGAAACTTGGAAGAACAATTCATCTTCAAAACCATAAAATTGCATGAAGTTTTACGATTTCAATTCTTGACCTATATATAGAAGAACATGTAAAACAATTTAATCACACGTCGACATCAAATCCACCTAAATTTTGTGGGATTTAAATGTTCAAAAGAGTGGAAAGAATGGGATTATCCCACTAACCTTATTTTCATTTAGAAAATTGATTTTTCAAAAATCGATTAAAAATGAAATTATTTAAAATTAATTCAATTAATTATTTTTATATAAAATTTCTTAAAATCAGTTTCAAATAAAATTAATTTTAATAATTAATTTTAAATAATTAATCAAGTTATTTAATTAATAAAATTAATTTAATATCCATGAATACCAATCCCGAACATGAATCCGTATTCATGTATAATATTTAAATCATATTTAAATACTTTCAACTCTCCAATTTTGTTTAATTCAATAATTAAACGTTAATTATATCACATATAATTAATTATGATTCCCTAAACCGAATTTGAACATTACAAATTCTCTCATCACACTATTCTAAGGTTTAGTCTGATATAATCTAGTAGGGGGACCTAATGAACCTATATATCATGAGCTCTAATGATCCGAGATTAACCGGCTAAACACTTTAACCCAATTAATCAAGATTCATTAACTACCGGGACACTCTACTAAAGTCCAGTAGCTACACTCTCCTCACTATAAATATATTTATGACCACTTGATATAACCATGATTAATAAGTCGATCAGTCATAGGTTGTTTGTAATTACAACTTGGTCAAAATTACCTTTTTACTCCTATAATTACATCTTGCTCTAGTCTCACCGATCCTCTAATGAACAATTTGTTTGTGATCCAACCACCAAACCAAGTTCCTTTCGAGACAGTGAGAGGGTGAGGCCTCTTGTTCAAGACCCAGAGTCAGCACTTCAGAGAAAAATCTATCTACTATCGCTAGAATCACGTAGAAGTGAATTCCATCTTGTAGGACTATATCCCCATCTATCTAGCCGATCTTACCCTTAAAATAAGAGGCTTGTTGAGTTGATGATGTTGAGCCACTCTCACTCATGCAGATTAAAGGATAATCCTGAATAAACAGGAGTTCATAGTTAGCTCGGGATTAAGATCGAGTTACCTAGGTCATCGAATTGATATAGTCAGTCTTATCAATAAATGACGTTTTAAAGTAAAAGTGACTATTTTGTGATCCAATCTTATGCAATCTCATTACATAGGATGCCTCCACTCGCATGTCTCCATATGGACGATATTATAACAATTACAAAGTGGGTTGTATCTATAGTGTCCTCAGGATAAGGTACCAAGCCTAATCCCTATACTATAGACCATTTTCGCTATTACTCGAACTTGATCCACTTTTATGTCTCCACATAAAGTTCAAGTATTCATGTCATAGCTAGAGGTTCTTAGTTTATTGGATTTAGAGTTAGAATGTGCAATTCACTTATTCAATAACATTTTTACTGAATAACCTTAATAACAATTTTATTGTCAAATAGATTATGTTTAATGTTTACAAACCACGAGTCTTAGGACATACAACTCAACAACTTTGACATGTCTGGAACAAACTTCCAGATCAGTCAAGAATTTCATAAGTCACAAAGCCTCATTGGTAACTTCACGAGCCGTTACATACTATGCCTCCATGGTAGAGTCAACAATGCACCCTTGTTTGGTGCTTCTTCAAACTATAGCTTCTCCATTAAGAGTGAGCACTGATCTTGAAGTGGATTTTCTAGACTCCCTATTAGTCTGAAAGTCAATGTTAATGTATCCTGTAAGATCAAATCCTTAGACTCATACACAAGCATGTAATCCATTGTTATGCTAAGATACTTGAGGATAGTTATAATGGTTGTCTAGTGATCTAATCATAGTTTAGACAAATATCTACTGACTATCCCCACTAAATAGCAAATGTCAGGTCTAGTATATAACATTGCATACATTAGGTTGCTAACAACTGATACATAGGGGACCTATCTCGTCTCTTCAACTTCTTGAGATGTCTTAGAACAAGTTTCTTTAGACAAGACAACTCCATGCTTGAAAGGTAGCAAGCCTCTCATGAAGTTTTACATTGAATACTTGAAAAGAATCTTGTCAATATATGATATCTGATAGAAGGCTAGCATTTTGTTCTTACGATTCCTAAAGATCTGAATATCTAGAACCAATTGCAGCTCTCCTAAATTTTTCATTTGAAATTTGGTCGTCGGCCACTGTTTTATATCAGTTAATAAACATACATAATTCCCAATGAGTAGGATATCAACTACATATAACACTAAGAAAGCTACTGAACTGTTGATAATTTTTTGTACACACAAGGCTCATTAACATTTTGATCAAAAGCATAAGATTTGATTACAGTATCAAACCTTATATTCCAAGATCGAGAAACTTGTTTCAATTCATAAATGGATTGATTAGGCTTGTAAACCTTGTGCTCTTGACCTTGGGTTATGAATCCCTCTGGTTGTTGCATATTGATGGTCTCCTCAAAATTACCATTCAAAAAGGCAGTCTTGATGTTCATTTGCCAAATCTCATAGTCATAATATGTAGAAATGCACAAAAGTATCTGGATAGACTTTAACATGGCAACAGGTGAGAAAGTCTCCTTATAGTCAACTTCCTCAACCTGGGTATAACCCTTTGCCACCAACTTAGTCTTAAAGGTCTGCACCTTACCATCTACACCGATTTTTCTCTTGTAGATCCATTTACAACATATAGGTTTTACCACATCAGATTGATCTACAAGATCCCAGACTGAATTGAAGTATATAGACTCCATTTCGAAATCCATAGCTTTCATCCATTCATATTTATGTACATCCTCCATTGCTTGTTTACACGGCAATGGATCCTCAACGTCGCCATCAGATATGATAGTTAAGGTTTCTATTAAACCCATATGACGAATAGGCAGGTTTGCAACCCTTCCATTATGTGGAGGTTCCTTCAACGATTCAGGTGGATGGAATCTACTAGATTAACCGACCAATTAACAACTTTTGTTGATGTACTAGGCTCTTCAACAACTCTTGTTGAAGATTCAGTAGTTTCATTGAAAAGTTCATTTAATACTATCTTATTTAACAGTTCGTGCTCCCTGATGTGGTTCTCTTCTAAAAAGATAGTGTTTGTCAACACAAACACTTTATTATCTTTAGGATTGTAGAAGTAACCACCTCTCGTTTCTTTAGAGTAGCTTACAAATAGACATAGTTTTGAACGAGGTTCCAATTTCTTAGGATTCTCCTTAAGAACATATGTTATGCAATCCCAGATCCTGAAATGACATGAACTACCTTTACGACCATCCTATAATAAAAAAATTGTTCATAAACACTTTTGGATGGAACACAGTTCAAAATATAGGCTGTAGTCTATATTGCGTAATTCTAGAACGAATCAGGCAAATAAACATAACTCATCATTGACAGAACCATGTCCAATAAGGTTCGATTTCTCCTTTCTGATACATTGTTTTGCTGAGGTGTTCCAGGTGCTGAGACGGATACGATTCCATGTTCTATCAAATAGTCCTGAAATTTTAAATCCATATACTCTCCACCTAAATCAGATCAAAATGTTTTTATTGTTTTATATAATGCATTTTCAACTTCAGCCTTGTACTTCTTGAACTTTTTAAGGGCTTCATACTTATGTTGCATTAAGTAAATATACCTGTATCATGGATAATAATCTGTGAATGTGATAAAATATTCAAACTCTACTCTCCACCTAAATTAGATCAAAATCTTTTGTCTTTTATTTTGAGTTACAGTAGTTCTAAACAAATCAGTATTTATGAGGGCCTTAGATGCTAACGGCCTTAGCACACAATGATTATCTTCGAGATTTGTAGAACAAATTTGAATATTATGTTTTTTTTATCAAAAACTTTATTTACATTAAAAGATAAAGTATAAGATTGTTTTAACAAATACTTTACATAAATCAAGTTCATTTTTTAAATCAAGAACTATAGAAAGATTGTCTAACAATAAATATGATTTCTGTAAACATAAACAAAATCCCCCCACTATCTTATGAGATGGCGTGCTCAGTTCCAACCTGGATTGTCATCCCCTCAGTCTTCAACTGCCACCAGAAACTTATTCCCTGAAAGAAAGAACAAACATGATTAGGGGCGCCTGAATCTATTATCCAGGCTAAATCATCATTCTTCATTAAACAAGTTTTTCAATACGTGTAAGTCATATTTACCTTGTTTTGTCTTTTTCTTTTCTGCCTAATACTTGAGACGATTCCTTTTTTAGTGTCCCTTCTGATTGCAATGGAAATAGATTCCCTTTGCAGCATTGGCCTTCTTGCCCTTTTGGGCAGTAGCGGGGTTAGCTTTCCCCTAACCTCCCTTCTTCTTCTTCCACTTTTTTGTGTCAGGAGAAAAAGGTGCAGACTTTGTCCCAAAGGTCAAACCTCTATAGAACTTATTAGAGGACGAGGCAACATTTGGCTCACCCTTCTATTCCTTGACTTTCATCAAGGATTGGTATGTTTGCAGCTCATTGAGCAGGGTGGTCAGCTTGTAGTCAAGCTTGTCCATGATAAATAAAGATGTTCATGGATTGGGTTGGATTGGGTTGAAAGACCTTTTAGATCCAACCCAATTGTCCAGGTTGTAAATTCCTTCAACCTAAATAACCCTTGTTAAAAAATGAACTCAACCCAACTCAACCATGAAATATTTGGGTTGGCTTGCTTCGGGGTTACTCGGGTCCTTTATTTAAAATTTTGTTCTAAAAAAAAGTAAAATGTAAATACGTAAAAATCTAATTTAATTATTTTCATAATTATATTAAACTAAAAACTCAATTTTTATTTGTATAATGAAAATTTTGTTTTAAAGTGCTAAGAAACTATTTTTAAGAGTTGTTAGAGAATAAATTATTCAAAAAAGAATGAAATTAAATAAAATTAAAATCAATATATGTATCTATAGTTATATTATATGTAACAAAAAATATATATTTTAAACATAATAATAAGTTTTGGTTGGTTCGGGTTGATTTGGGTTATATTAGGTGAATCTGTGAGCCAATCCAACCCATAGAATCTTTATTTATTTGAACCCAACTCAACCCAAACCGGTTGTGTTGATCGGTTTTTTTTAGTCATTGAGTTTTTTTAACACCCTTAATGAAAGCATTGTTACGGAACTAGAGGAAACTCTTAGATAGAGTATCTAAGATGAAGCTAACTTGACTTAATTCATTGATGACAGACCCATTCATCTCCACCACGTTAAAGTGGATCATCATGTTCAGAACATGTTCACGAATAGAAGTCCCCTCTTTCATACGGTCATTAAAGATATACTTGAGAGTGTCATGTTTGAGCTGTGTGGACGGTTGTCCAAACATTCCCTCAAGGACTCATGATCTCACAGGCCGTGTGTTTGGGCTCATGATTCTTGGCCAATACTTCAGATAAGCTGACCAGGATATACGCTTGAGCCTTTTCATTCTTCGTTACCCATCGTTCACATGCCTTCCAAACATTTAGGGTTGCATTGGAAGTTGGGAGTTGAAAACATTCCTCAACTAGGACGAATTTTAGGTCATCAATAATGAGTACAGTGTCAATAGTATTTTTCCAACTTGGGTACTTATCGTCGTTAAGCTTATAAACGGAAAGAAGATTAAGAGTAGTGGCTGTCATAATGAATTTTCTGAAACTATACAACTTATTTATATTAGTTATTAAACACATCATCCAATTAAACAACCAATCAATTTAGTACAAATCTAATGTACCTTATGTGACATCTATTTTGCAATGATACTTCAGTTGGGCAAGGTAAAAGCCCCCATAGGATGATGAACTAATAATTATAATAGAATATTTCTTATTCTTATAATTATTAGTCACCATTGTTTGGTCTAGAGATTATTAACTTACTTAACGATTTCTTGTAAGTGTAACTCCTCATTTTAGATTATAAAGTTCCACTCCAATGAGTCAATCATAGGAATAAATCGAATGGAGAAAAAACTAAAGCAATCCTATCCATTTCTAGAGTTTTGAGTAAAAATTCATGCAAACAACATCCGTATAGGGACCCAAGCAAAGGTGTTTCGAGGCCAAGCACGAAAATTTACTACAAACTAATGTAGGAGGCCGTGGGATGTGTTGACACATGTTCTTCTCCCGCTCACTATAAACACTCTCTCCATTCACCTTGTTATTAACCTTTGTAAACACCACCCATAGGGGGACACAAGCAAATGTGCCTTGAGGCCGAGCATAGATCCCACGGTGTGAACTTTTTCATATACCTCATTTTTCTCCCACTTAGTATTTTACCTAGGGTTGATTAACATAGAAAAATTTGGCTAATAATTTTTATTAAGTGTTTGTTAACTTTTCCCAATGTAATATTTACTTTAGATAGTTTAACCATGTTGATTTATGTCCATTAAACACTTTAATAAATATTAATCACCCATTGAAATGCATATAACGAATTTATTTAATTCAGCTTCTAGGTCGATTCTCAGGTAGGGGTATTTCGCTTTCATCAGCTTGAGTACCCCAGTCTAGACAAAACAATCCTAAGACAAAGGTCCCTTTTAGATAAATTTGTTATAAATTTAATCTTTTATGCAAATCCAATTTAATTATATTAAACTGAATTGAAAAAATTTAACCTATTTCTAGTTTTATTAGAAACTTTATGAACATAGGTCTAATGTGAATACAATTTTAGACTATTAGCACCGATTTAATCTATGTAAGCATGCAACTCTTTATCACAGATTTTAATTTTAATTTCATTTAATTTATAACAATTATAAAGATTAAACTAAACAATTAAAACCTAAGTATACATCTAATAACATGTTCTAAAATTATAACAATTAATGTTTACTAATGTGGTGTCATGCATCATGCATTTCCTTTTTCATTACATTACATACATAACAATCATATATTAACGTAATGAAAAATAAACATCTATCCATACATCTAAACTATATATTATAACATTTAAAATATAAATTATGCATAGCAATATTATTTATGCATGCACTCATACTTTATAACACTTATATAATATGATGCATGAGCATGCTTAATAAATCATGCAACTTTATAATATAACATTTATATTAAGATGATGCATGAATAAATATTTATCCTATGGTGGGATTTTTCTATATGACATATAATATGACATTAAAAATATCATACATCACATGCATAATTAAAAGCAACATTTAGGCAAAGATTGGCTTCCTAAAAAACATTGATTAAATTAATATAACACCTTCTATTAATTCAATTAATGCAAAACACACCAAAAAAAACCTTAATTATTATAAATAATAATTAAAAGTCAAAGAAAACTGTTGCTTGAACCGCCTGGGAAGCTCGAACCGGCGGTCTGGACCGATCCTCGTGCGCAATGCCTCACGTCCAGAGCATAATGACGCTCGATAGCAGCGTCGCTACACTGGCTTTTTATTTGTCGTAACGTAACACTACGTTGTCCTGCAATGTCGCGACGCTCCGAGCAGCTAACAATGTGGCGACTGGAGCGTAACGACGCTACTCTTTCAGTCTTGCAGCATAAGGCGAGCATAATTACGCTCTAGCCTTACACTCTAACGCAAAAAGATTGCTCTACTCGCTCGATCATCCAAAAAACTCCAATTTTGCTCAGTTCTCTACCAAATCGAAGCTGGAACATAACCACGAGTGACCCATACACAAATTACAGACTCGTAATAATTAAATTACCCTAAAAACAACAGGCCCTTACATATCGAACTAAAATTAAAATAACAGAATTCTAAACAAATCTTGAAAACATCTAAAGTGTAAATCTCATAACATACATTTAAAATGCAGATCTACACCCACCATAACTCTAAACTAAAGTTCGAAAAAGAAAATTGGGACACAACCACTCTCTAATACCAATTGAAAGAATACATGAATACTCGCTGTGGAAAGATCGAAGTCCCTATTTTAATTTTATAGAACATAAAATACAAAGGACAGAAACCTATGATAAGCACAAATTACATTAAGCATGTTTTCACATCATATCGGATAGGAAGAAGGGAATAAGAACAACTTACCCTTGAAGATCAATTCTTCGTGAATCATCTCCAATCACAAAAAAGGTCACGAATAACCTTCTTCTTCCCTCGAACTCACGAACAAAGCAAGCGAACCTCGAAGATTGGACACCACCACGAGCAAATCCTTGTTATTCTCAAGGTTGAGAATCACTGAGAGGAGTGGGCTTCAATAATTAATTTTCGATTAGGGAAAGATTTGATTTTTTTAGAGCAAAAAGTCACAAAGAGTAAATCTAAGAAGTTCATCCGTGTCTGTGTCTTTACGGGAAAAGGTAGAGGATATATATCAAAACTTCTACCTTAACCCACATTCAAGGAGAGAAAGGGGAAAGGATGGTTGTCCAATAACTCCAATCCCAATGATTCTCCTCCCAAATGTTTGTACAATACAATTACAAAGTACAAGACCATGAGATCTAAGGTATCAACCCCAACAATGGGGACCCGAAATTCCGTTGGGATTCACTTTGCCAATGGAAAATTCTCACTCGATCTCAACCCTTAAATGAATGAAGATGGGGATAGGATGGGGATAGATTTCTCCCATGGGAATGAGGGATAAGAAATTCTCCTATCCTTGCCCCACCCAGTTTCCCACTCAATGCAATTGATAATTCTACATTTATCATTGATAGATATCTATCAGTTATCAATCATTTTAATGTCTATTGTTGATGAACAATTTTTATCTATGTTATAGATAGACATTTCATTTGTCCACTAGTAATGACTTTTTAAATAATTACAAATATAGCATAATTATTGATGATATACTCTATCAACGATAGACTCATATCATCTATCGATAATAATTCTTCATTAGTGATATAGTATATAACACATAGATTTTGAGAATAGAATCCAAATATTTATATATTTCTTTTTTACATCCGTTAATACTTTAAACTTAATTATTATATTTTTAATTGCCCGAAAATAACTGAATTTCTTACGAGAGTATATATGCATTTATACGTTTAGTTGATTCAGGACTGCAATGACGTGAGAAAAGGATATCTCATTGATGAAATTTAATCCACACTCTCCCTATACTAATGATCGAATTTCACTACCTGCCAAAAAAGGGGAAAAAAAAACTTTTTCAAAAAGAAACCGATCCAATTTCTTACTCCTCATTGTTGTCGATCGAGATGGGACTTTCATCAAACACTATGGCTGCAGCAAAGGTGATGCCATCAATGGCGATTGTGATTATGATTCTGCTGCTGAATCCGACCATTTCCTATGCCGCCGTCAACGATACCGCATCCAAGTGGTGCGACAGCGCCCTGGAAAACTGTCTCATCGGCGACCTCAACTCCGATTCGGAGTTTCTGATGGTGACGGACACCATCCGGATGCTGCAGGAGTTTCAGCCATTTCAAACTCCCAATACCAACGACGCTAACAAAGAATCGGTTCCGGGCTGCGGCCGGCCGCCGCGCTATGACAGCTGTACCGGCAGCAAAATAAGTATCTCCAAACCTGAAAATTGCGACATCCGAAATCGCTCCAACCCCTGCTAGATAAAACCCAATGGGAACCGAGATCTGTGTTTAAATTTACAGTAACTGGTATTGTTCTGTGGATTGTAGTGGAGGAAGATCAATTTGTTCATGTATCCTCTCTTCTAATGTTTGATTATCAAATAGTATTCTCTGTTTCTCGTATCCAGTACTCATAATATAATGCTTTAGCAATTTCTTGAAACTTGATTCCACGCTCCTCGATTTTGTATTCGAATTATTCTCTCTTTGCCTTTTAGCTTATATTTAGAATTGTCCGTAAAAATTGAGTTTTAAAAGAAAGTTGGTTTTTGAAAATTTCAAATTGGCTAAGTTGGGTGAAGGGCTGAAGACCCTTTACAAGTCCCAAATACTCAAGATCACTATTGAATAGATGAAGAAATGACTTAAATCAATTCTGTCAAATCTTCGATACTTGAAACTCGACACTCGACACCTTGTTACTCGATCTTCGATCAGAATTCCCTTCTTCATCTGATCGGTCTCTATTAAATCCTCGATGCAACTCAATGATAACAGAGTTAATACTCGATCATACTCGACAGCTCTTGAACAATGCTCGATGCAACTCAAAGGTGAAAACGGTGTACTCGGACCTATTGGATAGCAATAATTCGATACACAATTGACTCGATAACTTGATACTCGATGTGATTTGTAATGTAAACGATTGGCCCGTGATTTGCAATGAAGTATTAATCGATTGAAAACAAGAAAGATAAGGAAGAAGAAACAGACACAGTACTTTACGTGGTTCGACAAGGTTGCCTACGTCCACGGGAAGATCTTAAATCTTTTCCTAACTGAAGATTGCTTACAGATTTTAGTTTGCAAGAAAACTAAGAAAAGATGATAACTCTCTATTTTTTGAATTCGAAATCAGTGGTATTTATAATGATCTATCATTTGACCGTTACAAAAAGTTAGTTATAAACAAACTGGAAATCTGAGATATTAGAGTCAAACTTCTTCAAATTCTCCACCTTGACTCCAATGCCTGCAATCTTCATGATCTTCCTGATTCTGACCGGTTCGTCTACCCTGTGTCAAAAGGTCAAAACCAACCTGTTCTAAACATTTAAACACTTTAAGCTTTGTAACAGGTTTAGTTAGCATATCAGTTGCATTATCAGAAGTATGGACTTTAAGATTTCTATCTCCCATGTCTCAATTTTATCTCTAATGAAGTGATATTTGATAGCAATATGCTTTGTTCTAGTATGGAATTGTGGATATCGAGACAAATGGATAGCACTTTGGTTATCACAGTAGAGTTTCACTACTGTTTGATCTATTCCAAAGTATTTCAGCAGTCCCTTAAGCCACAAAGCCTCTTCGATTGCTTCAGTTAGAGTCATATATTCAGCTTTAGTTGTAGATAGGGCTACTATAGGCTAAAGAGATGCTTTCCAACTGACTAGATTAGGACCAAATAGGAAAAGGTAGCCTGTTAAGGACCTCCTCTTGTCCAAATCACCAGCATAGTCAGCATCAACATATCCATAAAGCTCTAGTTTTCGTTTAGATGACCTTTGATAAACTAACTTAGAGTTTTTAGACCAAACTAGATACCTTAGGATCCATTTAGTAGCTTCTCAGTGTCTCTTACCAAGATTAGACATATATCTACTAACTAAGCTTGGTGAATATGAGAGATCAGGTCTAGTAGAACTCATTAAATACATAAGGCTTCTAATAGCTTGACTATAGGTTATGACAGCCATCTATTTCAGGTGTCCTTAGTCAAAATCCTTAGGAAAGTTAGCTGAGGAAAGCTTAAAGTGATGGGCAATGGGTAAACTCACAGGTTTGGCATAAATCATGTTAAACCTTTTAAGGATTTTCTCACAATAGTTGGACTCACTGATGCTTATAATAGACTCCTCTTTGTTCCTATGGATCTCTATTCCCAGGATCTTGCTTGCTTCTCCTTAGTCCTTCATATCAAACTCTCTTTTTAAGAGGTTTTTAACATGGGTTAGATCTTCTTTAGACCTACCTGCCAACAACATGTCATCTACATATATGAGTAGGTAAACTTTGTCCTTGTAAGAACCTGTATTTACATAAGCACATATGTCAAATGAGCTTCTTTTGAACCCAATGCTAGAAATATAGTCATTGAATCTCTTATACCAGCATCTAGGTGACTGTCTTAACCCATATATAGACTTGTTGAGTACGCAGAAAAGATTTTCTTTTCCTTTAACTTCAAATCCTTTAGGTTGAATCATATAGATTGTCTCTTCTAGATGTCCATGAAGAAAAGTAGTTTTGACATCTAGTTGATATAATTCTAGATTATTTTGAGCAACTAATGATAGAAAAAATCTTATTGAAGTTTGTTTTACAACAGGAGAGAAAATCTCAGCATAGTCTATTCCTTCCCTTTGAGTGAACCCCTTAGCAACCAATCTAGCTTTAAAACTAGGCTTTTGATCACAGGATGCTCCATCTTTAAGTTTAAAAATCCATTTAGAAGCAACAGGTTTATACCCTTTTGGTAGATGAACCAAGGACCAAGTGTCATTAACTTTTAGTGAATGCATCTAATTATTCATTGCCTCAATCCAATCCTTTACATTAGCACAACTTGTTGCTTCCTCAAAGGTAGTTGGTTCTTGGCTAGTAGGAGCTACTATAACATTTAAAAGCAGATTAATGTAATTCATTTCAGTATATCTAGCTGGAGGTGTGATAGTTCTTCTTTGTCTATTCCTACCTAAGGCATATTGACTTAAATCAGGTTGTTCACATGTTGTCTCCTCATGTTCCTCTATATTTTCCTCTGTTTCTCCTATGTTAATAGGCTGACTAGACTCATTTGGCTGCTCGGATGGTAATTCCACCTCAAAATCGGTATTGGATGACTCTCCTTCATCCTCTACCTTTTTTTTCCTTTTGCATAAACATCTCATCTTCACTAAAGGTGATGTCTTTGTTCACTAGAAACTTTCTCTCAATAGGATGCCACATTTTGAATCCCTTGACACCATCTGTAAAGCCTACAAACATACACTTGATTGCTCTGACCTTTAACTTTCCTTTATTTTGGTGTACAAACCCTACACAACCAAACACCTGGACATTATTTAGGTTAGGGGGATGTTTAGTCCACTTTTCCTCAAGTATAAGCAAATATAAAGATGTGTGAGGGCACCTATTTAAGGTATGTACGGTATAGGATGCAGCTTCTGCCCGGAAAATTTCCTCTAAGATAGTATGAAAGAGCAAACACCTAACCCTTTCCATTATGGTTCTATTTAACCTTTTAGCAACCCAATTTTTTTGAGGTGTATACCTCACTATCTTATGCCTAATTATACCATTCTCACTACAAAATTTATCAAAGTGTTCATTACGGAATTCAAGCCCATTATCAGTTCTAAAGTATTTTAACCTTTTAGATATTTGATTTTCTATCATGGCTTTCCATTCTTTAAACTTCCCAAATACTTGGTCCTTAGTTTTAAGAAAGTATACCCAGCTTTTCCTAGAAAAATCATCAATAAAGGTTAGAAAATACCTTGAGCCACTAAGGCTTGGTGTAGAAGATGGTCCCTATAGGTCAGAATGGACATAGTCCAATACTCCTTTGGTGGTGTGCTGAGATTTTGTGAAGCTTTGTCTGACTGCTTTACCTAAAATGCAATGCTCACAAAAGGAAAGGTGCTAATTGATACATTTGGGAAGGATTCCTTGCTTGGACAAAGCTTGCATCCCTTTCTCACTAATATGGGAGGGTCTTTTATGCAACAAGTCAGCCTCTATGAAGTTTGATGTTGAAGCTATGTAGGCACTTGTCATCATCACTACTCCTCTCACAATGTAAAGGTCATTGACCTTCTCACGAACCAACACAACTTTAGAATCCTTGATCACTTCAAGAACTCCACTTTTTCCTCTGCATTCACACCCAATGGAGTCCAACATGTCTCGAGATATCAAGTTTTTCTTGAGCAAAGGTACATGTCTAACATTTTTTAGAAGCTTGATTGATCCGTCATTTAGCTTCAAGGACACTAAACCAACCCCCTTTATCTTGCAAGCTTCATTGTTGCCCATGTACATTGATTCTTCATCTATTTCCTTATAAGTATTAAACCAAAGTCTGAAAGGTGTCATGTGATAGGTGCATCCGGAGTCTAGCATCCAATCATGCTTCCCAAGAGGACTGATTTGGTTGGTTTGATTTCTGGTGCAAGTTAAGGCATCAATGTAAAAGTAGGAACCTTCAACCATAGATGCTTCTGGTTGTTTCCCCTTCTGATCCTTCTCTTTTTCTTAGTTTTTCCTTTTCAGACTGTAGCAATCTGTCATTAGGTGACCTTTCTTCTTGTAGTAATTGCATCTCAACTTGGTCTTTGGCTTGTGCTCTTCACTTGACTAGTTTTTATTCCCCTTAGACTGGCTCTGCTTGTTCTTCCCCTTAGCAAATAGCCTCTCTGCATTAGGCTGCTCTTTCTTGACTAACTGAAGCTTTAGCTCTCTTGTTCTTAATGTTGAGATGATGGCATCATTTATGACTAATTCTCTGCCATACTTCAGAGCATTCTTCACCTCTTTATAGGCTTCGGGTAGAGAGTTTAGTAGCACAAAAGCCTCATTCTCGTCGACAATTTTCTCACCAAGGCTCTTGAACTCTGAAACTATCCTCTTGAATTCATCCAAATTTTCTGAAAGAGGCTTGGCAGAATCCATCTTGAACGTGAAGAATTTCTCCCTTAGATACATCTCGTTGGGGAGATCCTTTGTAGCAAATAGACCTTCTAGCTTGACCCACATCTTGTAGGCTGTGTCTTGATCAATTACTTGCCTCAGAATACTGTCACTAAGATTCAAAACCAGAGTCCTATATGTTGTGAGCTCCATGTCTTCTCTTTTTTGTGTTCATATGGTGGTTGGTAGTGTTGATGGGTCCAAAAGGGCCTTGTGTGCTCTAGAATGGATTTGATTTTGGCCTTCCATAGGCCAAAATCGCCCTTTCCGTCAAATTTCTCGATCTCATATCTTGCAACGGCCATTTTTTAATCCAACGAGTATCGAGGCTTCATTTCTTGATAATTTTGATGCTCGAAGAAAAACGACCTATCAACTTCAACGGGATCCGGTAGCAGGTGCCCCAGACTTTTGCCCTTTTTTCTTTCTTTTTGCATTCCTTAGGGCTCTTACAAAAGGAACTTGTTTAGAGTTCCTGGCTAGTAATAAACTTTCTTGGTGGTTGGATGGGGGTAAGATCTCTTTGGCTGCAGTACATGGTTTAGCATCCCGGCTTATATAGCCTTTCCTTGATCGAATTCCTACTTCAAGGAGGGGTCACAGGATCCTCCCCGTATTCTATGTCTGCCTATTCCACTGGAACCATATTAGCTAGAGGAGAAGGGGTGTAGGTATCGGTCGCATCTGGTCAATCAGTACACACGATATTTGTCTGTAAATAAATCGAGATCTTTTTCGTTATGAGTAGTATTGTTTATCAGAAAGGAACTGAAAGACTATATCTGGGCTAGCTCGACTCCACCCCAAGGGCTCAATGACCTTTAAGTGCTTTAATACCAATAATTGTTAGGTTGAAGACCTTTTACAAGTCCCAAATACTCAAGATCACTGTTGAAGAGATGAAGAAATGACTCAAATCAATTCTGTCAAATCCTCGATCAGAATTCCCTTCTTCATCTAACTGGTCTTTGTTAAATCCTCGATGATACTCAATGATAACAGAGTTAATACTCGATCGTACTCGATGGTTCTTGAACGATACTCGGTATAACTCGAAGGTGAAAACGATGTACTCGGACCTACTCGATAGCAATAATTCGATGCACGATTGACTTGATAACTTAATACTTGATGCGATTTGTAATGTAAACAATTGGCACGCGATTTGCAGTGAAGTATTACTCGATTGAAAACAATAAAGATAAGGAAGAAGAAAGAGACACAGTGATTTACGTGGTTCGACAAGGTTGCCTACGCCCACGGGAAGATTTGAAATCTTTGACTAACTAAAGATTACTTACAGATTTTAGTTTGCAAGAAAACTAAGAAAAGATGATAACTCTCTATTTTTTGAATTCAAAATCAGTGGTATTTATAATGATATACAAGCTAACCTTTACAAAAAGTTAGTTATAAACAAACTGAAAATCTGAGGTATTTGAGTAAAACTTCTTCATTGGGGAATGTTGTCAAGTTGGACCTAATTTTTCTAATTAAAGCGGATGTTCCCTCCCTAGAGCTGTAGTAATAAAATTTTCATTCCTTTGAGCGAATCAGTCTGAAGGTGTGAGTTTTCGGTCGGTAACCGTGCATTTCCGATCGAGTTTTATCTTGGTCACGCGTGGCAGTATCATTGATCTACTTGCACACTTGGGTAAACCGTGAAACATGAACGAGATCTACGACTTAACAAGCTTTTGTTTTACAGGTTCCGTTCTTTGTCCGATGCTGTCCCGTTTCACCATCAGAGGGTTGCTGTATCCAACAAGAATGGTTCTTCTTAGCTCCACAAGGGAGTTTGAATTTGTTATTAGGCCTGAACGGATCAAATCTTAACACATAAATTAAAAGAACAACAATGTTTATTTTGTTGTTAATAATCAGTCGGAGATTAGGAGTTACAAAATATCTTTGTTTTAGCTGTGTGATTCACTTCTTTGGCGTATTGTGTTGCAAAATCTTCCAGTTGCATTCTCTGTTTCTTCTGTCTTTCGTTGATTATGAAGCTTCCCATAGATATAATCCCTCTGCTACAAATTTCGTCTTCAAGAAATCCACCGCTTTTGCACGTGATTCTCAAAACAAATAAAATAAAAGAGCGAGAAGGGTCAGTGGTATGCTTGGACAAATGCTCATTTTATTGACACCAAAGCAGCAATCATAGGAATGAGACGTGCTCTTTTAACAAGGTAGGAAAAAAAAAACCACAGTTTGGTTTAAAGTTTTATAAATGTATGAAGATAGGATGTGTGAAATTAAAGATGAAGGTTATGCATGAAAAATGCTATCAGAATTAATAAAAATTATGTAAGCATTTAATTTATGAAATTAAATATGACAATCTCATATAATTGTAATAGATTAATTAATTAAAAAATAAAGACCATTCAGTATATTGATAGAAGTTAATTAATAAACGACCACTGATAATTTTAATTATAAATATTTGAAAAGTGAGTGATTTATAATTACAATTAACCAATTAATATATTAAATCAATGTAATGTACATTATAATATAATGTGTCATCATTTTTATAATTAATCATGTTCAACAATAGTAATTTTAATTTTAATTAAATAATGGAAGAAAATATATTTTAATAAACAATATATTATATAAAAATTGAAATGAGAAAAAAATATGATATGTTAATAAAGAATATTTATATGTTATAATGAAAGATCAAATTAAAATTAACTTCAATAAATAATTGTTTGATTATAAGAAAGATAAATAAATAAGTAATCGATTATTATGATTGAAAATAATATTTTATACTGATTGAATTTAACTAATCCTAATTTACTAATTAAACATACTTAAGATATTGTTAGCTAATTAATTAATTGTTTATGTAAAAAAGTAATTACATTCATGCGATAATTTTTTATTGTAAAGATAAGTTAAGCAAATCTAACAAATATTTACATTAATATTGTTAAATTGATATTAAATAATTAAGTAATTAACTGTATTTAAAATAAAATTATATATAAAATGAAAACAGTTGGAGAAGGGAAAAAAATCAACAATTTTGAAAGAGAATAGAAAACCATTGTTGGTAGGAAATGAGAATGCCTGGAAATAACTTATTCTTAGGCAAAATGTTGAAAAATGTGAAACAAATATGAATTTTATATGCATGTGTCAATTCTCATGCAAAAAACACTCAAACCAAACGACTCCTTAAGCTGTGTTTGGCTCAAGGAGTTGGGAAGTATGAATTATGAACTCTCCTCTTTGTTTAACACTACTAAAAAACATTAATTATATATCTTATCAACTTCTTACACTATGGCCTCCATAATTTATAATTCCCTAAATTTCATGGCTCAAGTTCACTCAGAATTATAGAGTTCCTCTTATGATGATCTACAAAAATTGTCTTCTCATTTTTTTTATTTTACAAATAAAGTAGATAATTACATAACAAATATTTAGTTAATCACTAATTAAATAGCACATTTAATTTTTTTAATTAATATAACTTTCTTCTCCCATTCGCACATTATATATTTTCATTGTGAGCGTATAGAAAGCAACTCTCTATGCTCATTGGTTTTTCACATTTTCCATTCATTTGCATCATATTTCATAGAAGAAATAGGTCGTTTGACCATCATGCTCCTATCTCGAGAGTTTATTACTTGTTACAATGGTTAATTATATAAAGCAACAAAAAATGAGTATAGTACAAAGTTTCCTAAAGTCATTTAATCGTATTAATCCTAACTCACGATCTCTTTTGAAATATTACATTTTCATGTTTATGTATTCACAATCATATTACAAAACTTCGACTAGTGAATAAACTTCAATTTTCTAAAACATTTCCATTACTAGGTAGATTTCATTAAATTGAATCGTTTCTCTAAGATAACTAACATTGAAGTGAAACTGGAAAAATTTCAAGAGCATTTCTTAATCTCGAGGGTCTCAGTGAAAGTACATATAAATGAACTTATGCTACACAATGTGGTAATATTGTGCACATGTTGTATGAAACTGCATATTACAATATTTTACCTTTTAATGTTTACGCATAACAATTTATAAAAATTAGACATTCTTTTACATCCACAACATGCACAAAGGCATTCAAATTTAATATAATAGTTATATTAAATAATAGAAACCTTAAACATGCATTCTATACATTATAAATTTATAACATATACATAATGCATGTAACATGCTTCCTATGGTGGGATTTTAAATCTAAATTGCATACTATATGTACAAACATGTTTAAATTTAAATATATCATACATCACTTGCATAATTATTTAAAAACCACTGATACAGTTCAACTTTGACATCCTAAGCAAGCAAAATAACTAATTTATTACAAAAAGAGTTAAAAAAACAGCTTCAATTTTGGTGTAGAACTGCCCGAACCGACCCAAACTGCTCAAATCGGACCTCCAAAGTCTTCAAAAGAGAATCGATCCAAAACAGGTTGAACCGGACTGGATAAGAGTTAAACCGATCAAACCGAAAAACCCCACACAAACCGGCTTGAGCATGCGCATTGGACCTGGGCTGGGATGAACAGCATCGTGACGCTGCGGGAACAACACCACGATCTAAGCAACCACGAAGAACATCGTTGCAATGCTCAAGGGCAGCACTGCAACGCTACCTGGAAAGAAGTAGTTTTGCAGAATTTTCTCTTCGACCTTGCTTGCTTCAATCTCAAAATTACAGCTTAATTCCGATTCTAATGACTCCAAATAAATTACAGACTCAAGAGCAAACATATAAGTTCATCAATCAAGAGCCAATTATAAATCTAACTTGGAAATCAAAGAGAAATCTAATGTCAAAATTGAAAAACCATCCGTATCAGTCCAAAACATGCAACTTCAGAAATTCACCCACCAAAACTCAAATTAACACTAATTGAGTGTTTAAATCATGCTCTGATACTAATTGATGGAATACAAAAGCATGCAACGGAAGCAAACATAATCAATAAGTACTCTAATTATATTTAATTTGAGTTCTAATACATGTATTTTCAGAAAAACATAAGTGTGTTTCATGTTTCATACCTTTTGATGATTTCTTCCAATTCACCTTTTAATTCCAATTCAGCGCCAAATCAACCGTGAACCACCAAGAGATTTTCTCTACTATTCTCAACCTTGAATTTGAGTGGTGGAATTCGATTTCGAGTGAATTAGGTGAAGGATTTTCTGGGTTTTGTGTGGATGAGGAAGAACTTGTAGAAAAAACTTTTTCCAACTCAAGAACTCCCTAAATCTTAGCAAATTGAAAAGCTTGGATGCATCATATGCATGAAAGCATTACAGAATTTCTCAAATGCCAGCTCCAACTTCCTCATCTAGTGGAATTTGTGTATGCTTGTAGGAACACCTCCTACATGAGGTGTTTGTGGGGGAAAACCCACTTAATCCAACTTTTCCAATTTTAAAATTCAATTAATTAAAAAATTAATTAATATTTGATTTAAATTGAATTAGAATTGGAAATTAATTAAACATAATTAATTAATTAATTAATTTAATATCAACTATTAAATTAATCGCATATTTAATTTTAAACATGAATCTTATTCATGTAATTAATATTTAACTCAATATTTAAATATTATAAACTCTCCAATTTCGTTTAATTTTAATAACTTAAACATTTTAATTATATCAAATATAATTATACAAACCTTAATTTGAATTTGAACTTATTCAAATTAAAACCCTAATTTCAATTTCAACATTTTCAAGTTGAAATTTAATTTGAACAATTCAAATTGAAATTATTGCAAATTCACTCAATTTAATAATTCAAGGTGTTCATGTTTTACGAGCTAGTAAAGGGACCTTATGGACCTACAGCTCATGAGCTCCAATGATTAAGATTAATTGGCTAAACTCTTTAGACCGAATTAATCAGTGTTCGTTAATTATCAAGTCACACAACTATAGCTCGGTAGTTGCACTCTCCTCACTGTAGATATATTTGTGTCCACATGATATAACCATAACCAGTATGTCAACCCTTCACAGGTTGTTCACAATAACGGTTGGGACAATATGTTGTTTTACTATCGATATTTCGTCTTGTTCCTTAAGTTCCAACTGATCCTCTAATGAACAATTGGTTTATGATCTAATCACTCAAATGAATCCCACTTGAGCCAGTGAGAGGGTGGGGCCCATTGTTCAAGACCTGGATACAGTACTTAAGATAATAACTTTTCTCTTATCCCTAAATCGGGTAGGTATAAATTCCATCTTGCACCCTATGTCCCCAGCTATTTACCTAGTATTACTCTTGAATCGGAGGCTTATTGAGTCGGCGCTGTTGAGCCAACCCTCACCCATGCAAATCTAAGGATAATCCCAAATAAAAAGGAGTTAATAGTTAGCTCAGGATTAAGATCGAGTTACCTAGGTCATTTAAGAAATATAGTCAGTCTTAAATAGTAAACAATGTTATAAAGTAAGAGTGACTTATTCTTTGTCCAATCTTATGCAAACTCATTGTATAGAACGCCCCCACTTCTCATGTCAATACATGAAAATATCTGGATCACTTCATTTATAGTATCTTTACAACAACTTGTAACAGCTACAGCGTAGGCTGCATCCAATAATGTTACCAGAATAAGGTACCCGACCTTAATCATATACTATAGACCATTTTGACTATTTACTCGAACTTGATCCATCTTTATTTCTCTACATAAAATTCAAGTATTTATATAATAGCCATGGATCTTAGTTTATTGGACTTAGACTTCATGAATGCAATTAATAGATTCAATAACAACTTTATTGAAGAAATGTTGAATAACATCTTTATTGATAATAGAATATATCTAACTTTACAAAATGCAAGTTTTAGGACGTACAACCCAACAGTACTGACAAGCACGCATATGTCTGGTACTTCTAAAGCTATCTTCTTTAAAAATTGTAAGCTCACTGGGCACAAATTTGTTTACTGCCCAAAAGACGGGTGTAGATACTGTTACAAACATGACCATATTCTGGACAATTGCCTTGCACGACCACCTCAACGATCGGGACATACTTCAAAGTCTAGAAATTTTAAACCCAATCCTTGTTCTGCCTCTGTTGCTTCTGCTGCCTCCTTTGTTTATTCTGAACCTTTCCTGTCTACTTTTCAAATGAGTGACTCACAAAACTTGCTTAAACAGGTGATTTCATCCAATTCCACCGCGCTTGCAGTTTTCTCAGGTAAAAGGTGGCTCCTTGATTCTGCTTGTTGCAACCATATGACTTCTGATTTTACTTTTCTGACTACACCCACTCCTTCCAAATCTTTTCCTCTTATTTATGTTGCTAGTGATAATTGTATAACCATATCCCATATTGGCTCCATTGACACTTCCACGTTGCAGCTTTCCAATACTTATTGTGTTCCAAACCTGACTTTTAACCTTGTCTCAGTCGGGCAGTTGTGTGATATTGGTTTAACTATTTCTTTTTCTTCAACTCGGTGTTAGGTTTAGGATCCGCGGATAGGACAAACAGTTGGTGCGGGTTGTAAAGTGGAAAGATTGTTTGAGCTCACATCACTTCGGCTCCCTATTTGTTCTCTTTCTGATCTTGTTACTGACTCTGCTATATATCAGTGGCATCTTCGTCTTGGTCATGCTTCTTTTGACAAACTCTGCCACTTAATTTCTAGTAAAATTTGAATAATGTCTTCAAGTTTGTACCTTTTGACTATTTGAATTGCAAACTTACAAAATAACCTGCATTATCTTTTTCCAAATCCAGTTCTATAAAGATCAGCCGCCTTTTGACTTAGTCACTCTGATATTTGGGGTCCTGCTCCTATCTCCACTTTCAATTAGTGTAGTTGTTTTGTTTTGTTCATTGATGATTACTCTCGGTTTACTTGGATATATTTTCTTAACCATCGTACTTCCCTGTCTCAAATATATATTGATTTTTCTAATGTGATTATTGAAGAAAATCTCGGTATGAAGAGATCCTTGAGCGAAAGCGGATTGTCCAAATTCCATTAATTATTGATTACAAAAATTTACAGTAAACATTCAAGAGATATGTATTTAACATTAAATTACAGCATGCTTTAAATAAAAAAACAACTTCAAGAGAAATCACTTTTGAAGAACCTTTCTTCACGAATCCCTCGAACAATCACGAACAGAACACCTTCCTCCTGAATCACCTTCTTCTTGTAGGGACACTACCAAGAACCCTCTATATTCTCTTAAAGGATTCAAGCAAGAGATGTGGGCTTTGCTTGAATCCTTGGTAGGGGGAAGTAGATGGAGAGGATTAGAGGAAGTTTTTTCACAGAGAACTTTTTTCTATATCAATTGTGAAAAGTCATATGAAAAAGATGATGATTCAACTTCTTTTATCAATTATTAGTTATTCTTTAAGAGAATGTGGGGAGGGAGTGATAGATCCTTCTCTTTTATTAATTTCAAATAAATTAATAAAATAAAATATATAATAACTACTTTATTATATATACACTATATGTTACATCAAATATAACATATAGTTTATAGTTGTATATTGTTTCAAATACAACATAAACTATAGTGTTTATTCTCTCTTACTATATGTGACATTTAATAAAAATCACATTTATATTAAATCCATTTATATGAATCTCATTCCTATAAATGATATTTGGACCATATCCAAATATTTAGTTCCTCTCAATATAAATCGTAATTATATTTAATTACATGAATCTCATTCATATAATTAATATTTGAATCATATTCAAATTTCTCTTATAATGTATCAAATCCATTATAATTAATTATATCAAATATAATTAATTTCCTCAATTAATTTGAACACATCAAATTTTATCCAAAGATTAAACTTTGAGCTACAGTGGGGACCTTATGGACCTGTAGATTGAAGCTCCAACAGTACTCGGATAATTAATTAAACTCTTTAATTAAATTATCCAACATCCATTAACTGACGGCCACTCCATTAAAGATCGATAGCTACACTCTTCACACTATAGATAAATTTTTGTGTCCATTGGATATAACTAATCAAAGAGTTTAATTAATTATCTAAGATAGCATTGTATATGATTCAAATATCAATTATATGAATCAATGAGATTCTTATAATTAAATATAATTACGATTTATATTGAGAGGAATTAAATATTTGGATATGATCCAAATATCATTTATAGGAATGAGATTCATATAAATGGATTTAATATAAATGTGATTTTTATTAAATGTCACATATAGTAAGAGAGAATAAACACTAGTTTATATTGTATTTGAAACAATATACAACTATAAACTATATGTTATATTTGATTTAACATATAGTGTATATATAATAAAGTAGTTATTATATATTTTATTTTATTAATTTATTTGAAATTAATAAAAGGGGAGGAGTTATAACTCCCTCCCCACATTCTCTCAAAGAATAACTAATATGTGATAAAAGAAGCTGAATCATCATCTTTTTCATACGGTTTTTCACAATTGATATAGAAAAAATTTCTCTGTGAAAAAACTTCCTCTAATCCTCTCCATCTACTTTCCTCTACCAAGGATTCCAACAAAACCCACAACACCTACTTGAATCTTTTAATCCCAAAAGAGAATACAGAGGGTTCTTGGTAGTGTCCCTACAAGAAGAATGTGATTCAGGAAGAAGGTGTTCCGTTCGTAATTATTCAAGGGATTCGTGAAGAAAGGTTCTTCAAAGGTGATTTCTCTTGAACTTGTTTTTTATTTAAAGCATGTTGTAATTTAATGTTAAATTTATATCTCTTGAATGTTTACTGTAAATTTTTGTATTCAATAATTAATAGAATTTGGACGATCCGCTTCCGCTTAAGGATATCCTCATACCGAGATTTTATTCAATTGGTATCAGAGCCAGGTTGTAGTTCTGATTCCAAATTCCACTTCTATATTGAAGTTATTTACATTTCTGGTGGGTTTTAATTTCTGCATTATGTTTATATGATAAATTTTTGTGGTTGGTTTGTTGATGGATGTTTATGGGATACACGTCTCTATTTTATGGCTTTCTATTTCATTTACAAAGTTAATTTGTAAAGGCCCCCTGCATTTTTTGGCATTAAATTGCAATCGAAAACCCTTTGTATTCTCTTTTGGGATTAAAGGATTCAAACAGGAGTTGTGGGTTTTGCTTGAATGCTTGGTAGAGAGAAGGAGATGGAGAGGATTAGAGGAAGTTTTTCACATATAACTTTTTTCTGTATCAATTGTGAAAAACCGTATAAAAAATGATGATTCAACTTCTTTTATCACTTATTAGTTATTCTTTGAGATAATGTGGGAAGGGAGTTATAACTCCTTCCCTTTTATTAATTTCAAATAAATAAATAAGATAAAATATATAAAAAAAATTTATTATATATACACTGTATGTTAAATCAAATATAACATATAGTCTATAGTTGTGTATTATATCAAATACAACATAAACTATAGTGCTTATTCTCTCTTAACTATATGTGGCATTTAATGTAAATCAATTTTATATTAAATCTATTTATATGTATCTCATTCTTATAAATGATATTTGGATTATATCAAAATATTTAATTTCTTTCAATATAAATCATATTTATATTTAATAACACGAATCTCATTCATATAATTGGTATTTGAATCATATTCAAATTTCTCTTATAATGTATGAAATACATTATAATTAATTATATCAAATATAATTAATTCCCTCAATTAATTTGAACACTTCAAATTTAATCCAAAGATTAAATCCTATTGAGCTACAGTGGGGACCTTATGGACCTGTAGATTGAAGATCCAACGGTACTCAGATAACTAATTAAACTCTTTAATTAAATTACCTAACATCCGTTAACTGTCAGTCATTCCAAGATCGACAGCTGCACTCTTCGCACTACAGATAAATTTTTGTGTCCATTGGATATAACCAATCAACCGTGCGATGACCCTTCACAAATTACTCATAAGTACTACTGGGCCAAAATACCGTTTTTCCCCTATAATTACATCTAAATTCTTAAGTACCACTGATTCCTCTAATGAACAATAAGTCATAGTCCCACTATGATCAAGTCCTCTCGGGTCAGGAGAGGGTGTGGCCACTATGTTCAAGACCCGGAACCAGCCCTTAAGGGAGCAATTTATCTACTTGCCCCTGCATCAGGGAAGGAGTGAAATCTATCTTGTGTAGTTGAGTTTCGAGCTCCCTAATCAGACGAATCCCCAAAATGGTAGACTTGTTGAGTTGGCAATCTGGCCACTCTCACCCATAAAATAGACCACATTCATTAGCAGGAGTTCACAACTCACTCAGGATTCAGGTCATGTCACCTATAGTCAATCTAGTGAAATGTAAGTCTCTATTATTAACGGTGTTATATAAAGAGACTAATCATTTCGTGATCCATTTTTATACAAACTCTTTGTATAGGATATCCTCGCTCACATGCCTCCACATGAATGATCAGGGTTATATCATTTGTAGCACTTTACAACACTTGTTGTAAGAGTATATCAGCATACAGTGGAAGCCAATAAACATTCTAATTCACCAATTTTGGCTATAAATAAAGCATGCTCATATAATAATAAGAGGGTTTAAAGTAATACCTTTGTAGAACCTTTTTAATCTCGAATTCAGCTACAAATCTTCTCCAATTCTTCTTGTGAACCACCTCAAGATATTCCTTACTGTTCTCTTGGAGCTTTAGATTGAGTTGTCGGACTCAAAATAAACTTGAAGGAAGGAAATTTGGAGAAGAGCACACTGCTGCACCCATTTGAAGAACACCTTCTTCAACTCAATTTTTTCAACAAAAACTCTACTAATGCATACCTGATTTCCACTTCAATCTTCTCTGTTTATTGCAGGACTATCATGCAATGGAGAAGCCTGCATGAGGTGCAGCTCATGCTTGGAGAATTGAAGTAAGAATTAAGTGGTTTTTTAGTGAGCTACTCAATTGAGAAAGTGGAGTTTTCCAACTTTTCATAAATTTGTGTTTTTTCAATTTTTCTAATTTCAAAATAATTTCTAAAATCATTTTGATTTTCAAAACTAAAAAAAAAACTTTATTAATTTTACAAAATTAATTTCATAAATTAATTTTCTAATAAAATTAATAATAAATAATTAATTAAATAATTTAATTAATTATAATTAATTTAATGTCAAATATTAAATTAATTTTACACAAATTCTACCTTCATGAATTCTTATTCATGAATTTAATATTTAAATCATATTTAAATATTAATTAATTCTTCAATTCTGTTTAATTCCAAAATTAAACGAGTAATTATAACACATATAATTACTAATTCCCTTAATTCTAATTTGAACGTTTTAAATTAACTTATCATACTACCATTTATGAGTTAGTAGGAGGACCTGTGGACCTATAGATCATAAGCTCCAACGATCCGAGATTAGTTGGCTAAACTCTTTACACCGAATTAATCCCCATTCGTTAACTAATGGGTCGCTCCACTAAAGTCTTGCACTCCCCTCACCGTAGATATATTATGTCCACTCGATATAACCATGATTAGTAAGTTAACCCTTCACAGGTTATTCGTAATAACGATTGGGTCAAATGTCTGTTTTACCCCCGAGATTACCTCTTGTTCCTTAAGTCCCATTGATCCTCTAATAAATAATGGGTTTGTGATCCAATAAAAAAACTGAGTCCCTGACGGACAAATGAAAATGTGGAGCCCCTTGTTCAAGACCTGGAGTCAACACTTAAGGGAACAACCTCTCTACTATCTTTGAAAGCGAGTAGAAGTGAGTTCCATCTTGCACCCTATGTCCCCAGCTATATATCCGGTCTTGCCCCTGAAATGGAGGTTTATTGAACCAGCGCTGTTGAGCCAATCCTCACCTATGCAAATCTAAGGACAATCCCGAATAAGTAGGAGTTCATAGTTAGCTCAACATTAAGCTCAAGTTACCTGGTCATCGCTTTGAAATAGTCAGTATTAAATAGTAAACAGTGTTACAAAGTAGAGTGACTGATTTCGTGGTCCGATCTTGTACAAACCCATTGCATAGGATGCCCCCACTCCTCATATCATAACATGTGTGAATTAGGATCACATCGTCCATAGCACTTTACAACTCCTTGTAACAACTACAGAGTGAGTCGCATCCGATAGTGTTACCAGAATAAGGCACCCAACCTCATCCATATACTATAGATTATTTTGACTATTTACTCGAACCTGATCCACGTTTATGTCTCCACATAAAGTTCAAGTACTCATGTAATGGTCATGAATCTTTTAGTTTATTGGATTTATTTCTAAAACGAAATAAGCAATACATGTATTCAATAACAACTTATTGAATTTTCAGAATAGGTTTTATTGTTTACAATTCACGAGTTTTAGAACATAAAACCCAACAAACTCCCACTTGGACTAAAACTCTAGTAGCCCGAATATATAAGACTGAGTTTCTGAGTTTTACAAAGAAATACAATAAACTAGTGCATCACATACCCATCGTTTACCATACAATATCTCATACCTAATTTTCACCCACTTGCCCTAGGATATCAGCCCGGTATTCCTAGTCTTACTAGGTGATTCTCTAATACTTTAGTCAAGAGAATCATTGTAAGCACTTGTAACACCTACAATGCGGGCAATATTCATAGTGTCATCAAGATAAGGTACCCAATCTTATCCATCTACTACAAACCATTTAAGTTATTATTTAAACAAGATCCATTTATATGTCTCTACATACTTGTTTAAATTATATGAAATAACCTCGAATCTTAGTTTATTGGATTGAGTATATGCTTATAAAATAGCACTTATTTTATTAATAACAATATGTTTATACAGAGTTTACAAACTACGAGATTACAAGGAGATTTAGGGCACCATTCCCAACAGTTAACACTCAATTCTCTCCTATAATCAAGGTTCTATGTACAGAAACACCATGGAATATAAGGACTCCAATCTTCTTTTGTTTCTCACCCAAGAAGGCACTCTTATCCACATACCTCTCAACAGAAAGGGAGACTAGAACGGAAACATCACCAGATTTTAGACTCTGTTTGGGCCCAACTTTTGTTTGTCTCTTGTCCTGCTAAATTTTAGGGTGAAGCCACTCTTACCTTTGTCTACACAATCAATCGTCTTCCTTTGTCTGTCCTTCAAAATGCTTCTTTGTTTGAACAATTATATGGTATTCCTCTAGATTATTCTAACCTCAAGGTCTTTGGTTGTGCATGTTTTGTTCTTCTCTACCCACATGAGCATACCAAATTACAAACAAGTGCACGTCTTTATTTCATCCTTGGCTACGGAACTGAACACAAAGGTTTCCGTTGTTGGGATCCTCTTTCTAACAAATTGCGCATCTATTGCCATGTTAATTTTTGGGAGCACACTATGTTCTCTAGTATCTAAATATTCCTTTCATGATTCTTTCTCGAGTCATCCTCCCTATCTTCCTGACGATTCTTTTTTATCTTTTCCATTCATCTGCATCTCCTCATGATGTTGAGCTTGAACAATCTGCACCAGTCTCTGTTGATCTCGATCAACCTTTTGTCTCACCTGTGGAATCTGAACCTATCCATGACCCTGCTTTTCCTGCTGACGCTCCACTAGGGCAAGGGCACTTCTTACTCATCTTCGAGAACTTCACTATTTTTCCACTATCAATTTCTTGGTTGAACCTACCTCTTTTTGTGTGAAAAATACTAATCCTTTGTGGTAGCAAGCTATGAGGGAAGAATTTTAGGCTTTAGACAAGATGCACACATGGGACTATGTTGATTTTTCCCTTAGTAAAAAAACCATTTGTTGTAAGTGGGTCTACAAGATCAAGACTCACTTTGACGATTCTATGGAGAGTTATAAAGCTCGGTTGGTGGCAAAAAGATATTCTTAGGAGCATGGGATCAAATATGAAGAGACCTTTGCACCTATGGCACGAGTGACATCTATTTGGAGTCTCTTAGTAGTTGTTACAGCCAAACAGTGGCCTCTTATTCATATGGATGTCAAGAATACTTTTCTTAATGGGACCTTATCTGAGGAAGTGTAAATGCAACTGCCCCAAGTGTCTCTTTTCCATCCTAGAAGGTATGTCTCCTACCACCATTATTCAACTTGGATATACGTCCAATCCTCATGACACGACACTCTTTACGCGATAGACAACTCACGGTATTGTTCTTCTTCTCCAGTATGTTGATGATATGATTATTATAGGGGATGATCTTCAAGATGTTTCTGATCTACAATGCTATCTTGGCAAACACTTTGAGATGAAAGATTTGGGTTTACTTCGTTACTTTCTTGATCTTGAAGCATCATTGAGCTCTACTGGTTACTTGTTGTCTCAAGCGAA
Organism: Benincasa hispida; assembly: GCF_009727055.1. Classification (NCBI taxonomy): domain Eukaryota; kingdom Viridiplantae; phylum Streptophyta; class Magnoliopsida; order Cucurbitales; family Cucurbitaceae; genus Benincasa; species Benincasa hispida. The sequence goes on from NC_052349.1 coordinate 50,995,419, forward strand.
GTATGCCTCATATCTTTTTGGTGCGTTCCGGTATCACTGACTCTATTACGACTCCAACACCACTCGATCCCAATGTTTGCTTGACTCCATTTGATGACATTCTCCTTGAGGATGTCAGTCTCTACCATCAACTTGTTGGCAGCCTTATTTATCTGACAGTCTGACATTACATATACATTCACATTGTTAGTCAGTTCATGGTTGTCCCACGGACCACTCATTTTACTGTTGTTCTTTGTATCCTTCATTATGTTAAGGGTACTTTGGGATTTGGACTTCAGTTCTCTTCATAGTCTTTCCTAGTATTATTCAACTACTCCGATATTAATTGGGTTGGTGATCCTACTGACCAGCGTTCTACCTTCGATTACTATTTCTACCTCGATGACTCTCTCATTTTTTGGGAAGTAAAAAATAGTACGTTGTCTTCCGTTCTAGTATGGAGTCTGAATATCATGCTCTAGTTGATGCTATGTCACAACATTTGTGGCTTCATTGGCTTCTTGTTGATATGGGAGACCCTCAGTCGTCTGCAACTATCATTCACTGTGTCAATCGTAGTGCCATCCAGATTGCTCACAATGATGTTTTCATGAGCGCACCAACCATATTGAAAATGACTGACACTTTGTTCGTTATCATCTCCTAAGTAAAACTCTGCTTTTACTTTCTGTTTCCACCATTGTGCAGCCAACTGACATTTTCACTAAAGCTTTATCTTCCGGACATTTTCTCTAATTGCTTAACAAACTCAAGATGATTCCTACTTTGCCACTTTGAGTTTGAAGGAAGATGTGAATGTATACTTTCCACGTGTATTTAGTCTCCTTGATTGGAGAATCTTTAGGATGGTTAGGGCATTTATAGATTCTATTTTTAGATTGTTAGTATAGTATTTATACTCTTATACATTTTCTGTAGAAATACACTTTTGATAAATACACCCTTCTCACTAAAGAAGAGCAATACACTTTGTTAAGCACCACAAAATAAAAAACTATGCCATCCTCTAATGATTTAATGTGACTATTGAAAAAGTGTTTAGGAGGTTGCATATTTGCATCCGAAGCTGAGAGCTCTGTTTTACTTTGCAATTCCTATGTTTAAATTTTCCTCATGAAAAAATGCATCTGAGTTTTTTTTAAATAAAATAAAAATAAAAATGTATATATACTATATAAGTTTTTCCTATGAAATTCATATGGAATCTCTTTTCATTTTCCCTTTTGTTTCAAACACAGATTCTTTTTTAACATGTCATTTGATCCTCTTTTAATTAAAAAATTTGAATGAGGTCTATTTGGATTCATGGAAAAAAAAAATTCAAAACATTATTTTCATTTTCTTATGTATTTGGTTTGATTACATTTTCTCAAATATATTTTTATATATACAAGTTTGTTGATTTGCTAAATACTCAAAATGTTTATATTAATGTCAAATTACTATAAAAAGTGACTATTTAACTAATAATTTTAAATTGTATTTAAAAATACTTTCATCGATCTAGTTTTTTGTTTGCTTTTTTTTCTAGTTTTGAGTAAGTGATCGACCGAATTAGTCGTTAAGTTGGTTGTTGGAGGTGAAACAATTGAAAGTCTTGAAAGTACTTTGAAACTAAATCCAAACAATAAATATCGAATTGAAAATGAACCCAAACTATATAGATAAATTGGATCTTTTAACTTGTAAGAACCAAATTGAAAATTTGTCAAACTCAATGAACAGATGTTGTACTTTATGCCCATTTGATGACCATTTTGTTATTCGAAAACTATGCTTCTTTTCCTTCAACTTCTTTAATATATTTTTAATCTTAAACTTGAATTTCTTGCCCAAATTCTAAAACTATAAGTTTTCAAAAACTACTTTTTTTTTTTTTTTTTAGTTTTCAAAAATTGATTTGTTTTTTCTTTTTAAATACTCCTAAAACGTAGATAACAAAACAAAGAAAGTAATAAGTAGAAGTAGTGTTTATAAATTTATTTTTACAGAACTAAAAAACTAAAAACGAAATTATTATCAAGTGGGGTTTTAATGTTTTGATTCCAACCAATTTTCAGTAGAGTTTGAATTCCACTCGTTTTGCCAATGGATATGGGAGAAAATTATCATCTCAAAGTTGTTTGAAAAACAATTACATTCTGTTTTATTTCAATTTATTGTTATTTTATAGGTATCTGAAAATGTTTTGGTTACTATTTTCTATTTTCATTTCTCATTTTTCAAGAAAGAGATACGTTTGATAGCTATTTTTATTTATTGTTTTAATTTTAAGAATTATTTTTATAAAGGAGTGAAATTAAGAAACTACAAAAAGGTAATTTCTCAAAATTATGTTTTTGTTTCTGTTTATTTTTTCTTTTTCATGTACCCATATTTCTCTCTATCATTTCTCTTTCACACACACATTTATGGGGAAAAAATCCACTACTACCCTCACCAGTTACTTGACAAGTCAATACACAATTTACTAATTTATTATTTATTTATTTAATAAACCCTACATAATCCTTATATACTATAAATATTACAGAAAATGAGTTACTTGATGTTTTTAAAATATTAAGTATCGATAGTCTTGGCGCTTTTAAAATGTCAAGTGATCCAATGTAAAAAAATAATGGATTATGGTTTGTTGATGTCGCTGCATTTGTGGTTTTTTGTGCTGCCTGAAGTGCTATTGAATAGAAGAAGTCCTCAGAGGACGATTTTACATGAGGGGAGGGTTTACAACTTCCTGAGGAGGTTGTAGACAGTTGTTCACGATAAAGACAGGGGAGGAAGAGAGAGAAAGAGTTAGGGTTGATGCTGAGAGGGAGAGATGAAAAAGGTAAAAGTAACAATAAATTTAGGGCTTTGAGTTTTTATGATTTTTTTTTTCATTTAACAGTTAAGGAGGGAGGAAAACCAAAACGAAAAAGGGTAGCAAGAATAATTAATATCATAATTGACAATGAAAATGTGTTAATTCAATATGTATCAAACTTGACATTTTAAAAATGTCAAGTCTTATGCTAGCATGAAAAAAAAAAACTTGATAATTTTTCTAAACTGCCTTTTTTTTCATTTTTCTTATTTTTTTTTAGAAAATGCATTATTTGACATTTTTTTTCAATCTACAAGTGTCAAACAACGTATAACACTACAAGAATTTTCATTATTCTCGACGAAATTTATCCCAATGTAGAAAAGAGCAATGGCATATGTAACTTCCCCCGGCGGTGCAACGACCGACGTAGAAAAGAGCAACGGCGTATGTAACTTCCCCCGACGGTGCAACAACGACGTCAAGATAAAAAAAAATCAATTCGGACGGATTCTTTACTACCGTCAAGATAACACATCTATCCCAGCAGTCTAATAACCAACTGTCGAGCGTATTCAACTATCCTGACCGTAGCATGATCTTCGGGCTATTTTTCTCTTATCTTGACGATCGAAGCAACACTGTCAGGGTAAAAATATATTCTCCAGACGATAGTCGAGAAACCGTCGGGAATAGTTTGATTTTTTAAAAATAAGAAATATAAATGAAATGATTTATGGGGAATTGTTACGGTTAGGCCGATGATATGGAAGTAACCATCAGATAATGTTTGATTTTCTCAACAGTATTTGAGAGACCGTCGGGCTTTGTGGAGTCAGCCCGACAGTACACAGAGAGATCATCGAGTGATCATTATTACAATAAAAAAAAATTATGAAAAATAGGGAAGTTATGCCGACGGTGGTGTAAGAAAACCATCCGGAGGTGTAGAGTACCCCTGATGGTACGCGAGGGACCGTCGGTCCATGAGTATTAAATTAAAAATTAGGTTGGAATTTGTTAATTTATGCGGACGGTTGTGTCAACCATCGACAGAACTTGGTGTCAGCCCGACGATTTACATGTGATCATCGGGAGTGTGCAACTCCACTGACTATTTTTTATTTACCATCGGGATATTTTCATTTCTCACGATGGTTTACTAGACGACTACGAGATAAGGCCATTTAAAACCCTCGTGCAACCTCTTCTTCCTCTATTTTTCTTTTTCTCATTTCGATCTTCGAAACAATTTTTTATCTCCCTTGCTCGCCATTTGGTCCATCGCCATCAGCTCGCCTATTCCGTCCAGACGTCGTCAGCTCGTGGTCCAATCGCCGTTAGCTCTACTTCGATTTTTGGTAACATTTTTTTCCCTTCCCACTGTTTATTCTGAATGAATTTTATGTGAACTTTCGGCCGAAAATTGGATAGTTGTATGTACTAGACTTGAAGTTTGGGTGTAATATCAGCAAGATTGATTCCAACAGTTTTCATTTTGTCAAAAATTTGATAGTTGTATGTACTAGAAATTTGGGTGTAAATCTCTTCCCGTGTCTTTTTGAATTTCCGTGCCCTAGATTTCTATTGTATTAATTGTGTATAAATTTGACTTTTAGTAGATCTTTTCCAATCATTTTATGCTATTAAAAGACAACATAAAGTGTTAAACCCCAAATAAAACCCTTAAAAATAGAGGCTAAATTCCAATACATGTAGATATGGTCTATCTAATGTACTTTTTTGTTTAAGCACGGACTTTAATTATGACATAAGTGTATTTATGTTTTAATCATGTCTACACCAAATCACAAAAGTATTCTCATATATATAGTGTATTTATGTTTTGAACATATCTACACAATATTACAAATAATGCATCAAGTTAGTATCTCTTCTTTTCAGCATTAAATTACACCTAAATCACAAAACCACCCAGATTGTATTTTAAATTATGTTGCAAAGTATATGAGATAATGTCTCCTAATTTTATAAGCTTTTTTTACACTATCTTCTTCTCTTTTTTTTTTCCCTCTAATCTTAGAATTTGTTGTAGGTTTATGAAATATTGTTCTAGTTTTATAAGTTCTAGAATTTAAATAGATTTGGTCATATTTTCTTATTTGATTATTCTTTTATTTTACAGGATAATTTATTGATCCAGACAAGGGTAATTTAGTTCACCATTAATTAAATTTAGCTATTTATTAAAGAATATATATTAACTTTTGTTGACAAATGTTCAATTCTTTCAACCTATCCTAGTGAGCCTGAGCCGATTGGCCAACTAGGCTCTTAAAAAAAGCCCATTTATAATTATCCAACTGGCTGGAGACCCATTTCGAAACCATCTTACGAGCCCGATTAGCCCAATGGGTTTCTTGAAAGCCCATTATAAATTCCACAACTGTAGACCATTCTCCCAAAAAAAACACGAAGAAGATGTAAATGAAATCCAATTAAAAGTTAGAAATTGGAACAATGTGTTCTAATATAACTAGTTTTCTAAATCATACAGTTCAACTTATCACATATATTATTAAGAATGGATAAAGAGTGGATTAAGATTAGGAATAAACTATCAACTAAGTATGCAGGAGGAGTATATCGATTCATTGAAGTTGCAAGACTTCATGTTAATAACTCGGAAAAAACAAGATGTCCATGCAGAAAATGTATGAATGCAAGGTGGGAGCCAATAGATGGAGTTGAACAACATTTATTCATTAATGGAAATTATCCATCGTATCATCAATGGGTATATCATGGAGAACCAGTCGACTTGTCTAGAGGATACGAGAGTCATATATCTCAATCGACACATGATGATGGATTAAGTACGACACAGCCCCCCCCCCCCCCCCCGAAAACTCGGTTGCGCGGTTAGGCATCCTTAGGATGAAGAGTGGTCTTTCAGGATTGGTCGTTGTGTGTCACCACCTCCCACCATGTTATAGATGAAGAAAATAAAATTTTGAATATTATAAATGATCTATAGTGTCAGAATGCCGATGTAAATGAAGTAGAAAACGAGGATGAGATGCACACCAATGCCCAAGAAAGAGATGACAATTTAAGCTTATTTGAAGACTTGAAAAATGAGGCACGCAACCATTTGTACCCTGGTTGTACAAATTTCTCTCATTGTTGTTCTTGGTGAAGTTGATGCATATTAAAGTTCTTATCGGTTGAACTAACAAGTCGTTTGATTTGTTACTTGAATTGTTAAAGAAACATTTCCATTAATAGACTATGTTATGAGTCGATTCATGCATTCAAATATGATTGCATATTATATTGAAAAAAATTTGTTGACTTGCAACAGTGTCTAGTATGTGCTTTTCTCTCATGCCTTTCTTCGTTCATGGTTCGATATTCTGGTGTCCTAGGTGTAGAGGAATTCCTTTCATTCGTCCTCTATGGTGTTTACGAAATCTGGTTCTTTGTGAATCTCGGTACAAAGTTGAATCTTGAAAAAGTACAAAGATCCCACATAAAATTTTATGACATTTTCCTTTAATACCAAGATTGAAGTAATTATTTGCATCTAAACATATTGGCATAAAGATAAGCATGTTGAAACTAATGGAGTGTTGCGACATCCAACTGATACTGAAGGGTAGAAGCATTTTGATCGTGAGTTTCCTCAGTTTGCTTCAAAGCCACAAAATGTTCGTTTAGGACTAGGTTCAAATGGCTTCAATCCATTTGGGAATATGAGTACTTCATATAGTATATGGCCAGTGGCGTTCATTCCTTACAATTTTTCACCTTGGAAATGCATGAAAGAGATAAATTTCATTGTCTCTCTTCTTATACCCAGTCCAAAATCTCTTGGAAAAGAAATTAATACTTACTTACAGCCATTGATTGAAGAGTTAAAGGTGTTATGGAATGATGGTGTGCACACTTATGATTGTTTTAGTAGCGAATACTTTCAATTACGTGTGTGCTTATCGTGGACTATTAATGAATTCCCTGCGTATGGTGACCTATCTAGATAGAGTACCAAAGGTTACCAAGCATGCCCTATTCGTAAAGAGGATACATCATCATTAAGGCTAAGAGGAAAATAATGTTTTATGGGGCATCGACATTATCTTCCAGATAACCACAGTTGGCGCAAGAACAAACAATATGATGGAAAAGTGTAACGTAGACCTCATCCAGTTTTCATGGATAAGGAAGATATATTACGAAAGGTGAACTTGTTAAACTTTCTCATGCTTAGCAAACATATAAAGAAACATGATAAAAATGGAAACGAAGTTTACGAAGTTTAAATTGGAATAAAAAAATATATTTTTCCAACTTCCATATTTGTCAAAACTTTTATTGAGACATAAGTTGGATGTTATGCATATTGAAAAGAATATTCATGATAATTTGGTAGGCACATTTTTAAATATTGAGGGAAAGAGTAAGGATACAACTAATGCTCATTTGGATTTAGAAGATCTAAGTATACAAAAAGAACTACCTACAAAAGATAGGAGATAAAGTTGTAAAGCCACACGCTGCATACACATTGACTACTAATGACAAGGTTGCATTCTGTAAGTGGATGAAATCAATCAAATTTCCTAATAGGTTTGTATCAAATATATCAAGATGTGTGAGTGAGAAAGATGGAAAGCTATGGGGGTTAAAAACTCACGACTCACATGTTCTGCTTCAGAGGCTTCTTCCAAATGGTGTTTTGATACTTAAAAAAAGATGTGTCCACTATTGACGTTGAGTTATGCAAATTTTTCTGTGATCTATGTGTAGAAACAATATCTATAGGGGAGTTGGATCGATTACAAAGAGACATTATAATCATACTTTGTAAGTTAGAAAAAAGATTTTCACTAGCACTTTTTGATGTAATGGTGCACCTAGCAGTCTATTTGTCCTATGAAACAAAAGTTGCATGTCGAGTTAGTTATAGTTGGATGTACCCTATTGAAAGAAGCTTACGGACATTGAAACAATATGTAAGAAACAAAGTACGTCGTGAGAGTTCTATAGCAGAAGCATATATAATGAATGAATTGTTGGTATTTTGTTCTTTATACATAACTGGAATTGAGACGAGGTTCAATAGAGATGAAAGAAATGATGATAGGCTTCCAGGGGATGAGATATGTGGTGACTTTTCAATGTTCAGACAAAATGCGATACCATTAGGAGCACCAAGAGTAAGGACATTATCAAGAGAAGAGAAATACAGTGTACATTGGTATATCTTGAACAATTGCATGGAAATAAAATCTTATCGAAAGTATGTTTTGAACATTCTTTTGTCATTGATGATTTTGATAGAAAGTGTGAAATATAAAATTGAGACAAGTTTCTTACTTATAGGCAATATTTGAGACTAATTTGACATGAAGATCAAAGTCAGAATGATTTATACAGAAGGCACCAATGAGGCTTTCCTGATTGGTTCAAATCTCATGTAAGTATGGGTTTAAAAGACAAGTAAAAATTTAGATGAATTAATTCCTACCAACATTAGTTTTTAAGAGCTATTGTGTTGTACTAAATTAACAGATTCCTTCATGCATGAAAATGAAGATATGTCTGATGATATATATTCATTAACGATGGAGCTAAGTTCAGAAGTACGCTCATTTAGTGGATGCATTGTTAATGGAGTACGCTATCATAATATTGAGCGTGATAATTGTCAGAGTACACAAAATAACAGGATCATGGTGCCTTCAAAAAGTGAAGGTGGAGGAGTGATGCGTTATTTTATTGAATGGAAATATGGATGATATGTGTTGATGGAATTGTATTGTGCACTCAAGTTTCCCAAGCGGAATTCAAGTATAAATTCCTCTGAGTTTCCTGGTAAGTCCAGGGTCTAACATAGGGACTTGTGAAAATAGATTGCGTTGGTAATTTTTTATGAAAACTTTGCGGTAATCGGAAAAATAAATAAAGTGTCTGGTTTGTCGATTGCCTTGATTAAAAATAAATAACAAATCTGGCAGAGTTTGAAAAGAGTTGATAAACGGAAAATACGATGAATATGCAGTGAACGGGTTTAAAAAGATTTCGGCTAACACTCCCTAGAATGCGATCATGCTTGCGATCATGCAACATGCATACAACAGTAAACCACATCTCGGTGTGAATACCACGACTTCTAAGGCTAGAACACATGCGATAAATATGTGATAAGTCTACAGGGTTTATGCATAAACCTCTAGCTCTATTTATGCGATGAAAACATGACATTCACACAAATATGCGACCACATAATATCATTCCCATTCCTAGGATGCATGCGATGCAAGTTGACAAACAGAGCTTATCTCTAAGTCCTTATCTCTTGTTTATGCAAGCCTAATCTTGCTCTTTCGAGTCCAAATTCTAACCTAGCTCTCTCGAGACATTAGGTTCTTTCTTTAGACTCTCTTTCGAGTAACTCTAAAAGGTATTTTGCACAGCATAAAACAAGAAAATCGCAAGCAATGAACTTCCTAGGTCATGTTAGCTTAGTTCTTCTCAACTCATTCAACTAGTTTAGCTACTCATGTGTATTAAGAGAGTGAGCAGATGTAGAAATAGAACTTCCATTTAATAGATATGAAGATGAAGTACAAATAACAATGCAAGTATAATAAAGAGCTTGGTAGCAATTTCTTGCTGCCAGGCGTTTACACTATTTCTTCTCGTACTCTAAAGATATTCTCGCTCTCGTGAGAGTCAGCCCACTCTCTACTCTTACGCCCCAAGGTTCTCTCTCAAGTTACCCTGGGCGATCTCCGACGCCACCACTCTTCTCTTGCTCCACCTTAAAATGGAAGAAAACTAAGAACAGAAGCAACTGGTTGTAAAGATGGTGAACTGGTTATATATCGTGAACCCCTTTTCTGAAGAATGCACTTAGTATTTATAGAGCATCAATGGTGAAAGGCGGCTTCTCTCTCCCGGTTGTATAGATGGGACAGCTTTAATTCCTGATTGACATGCCGAATAATTATCACCGATAAAGCTGAATGTACTTCATGACCGTTATCAGTTGTCATCTTAATTTGGATTCGACTGTCATCAACTTTCTATCCCATCGCTCTTAATTGGCCTTTCACCCAGATACACCCACCATGTTGCGCTGACCAAGTTGTGACGATCCTTCTCGGGCGAATGTTTGCGAGCACGATCAACGCAAAGTCTTGCAGTGAAGTTGCGCTTGACCAATGAATTCCTATGATTGCAATCTTTGCATTGCGTTAACGCATATTCTGCACAAAAATACAAAAATCAATAGTTCTAATGTGCTGAACGCATGCAACCGAAATATTATAGAATTTATGCTTAATGGACACAATTTAATATATTTCATCAACGCAATCCAACAATGTTTAAGAACTTAGCACTATGATAACAGATCAAATTGACGAGGAGATAATTTAGCAATATGAAGAGGAGGAAATCTTGGAGTATTTAGCAGCCGAGCAAATTGACGGATCATCCTCCGTGGGAGATAATTTAGGTCCTTTTAGATCCACATTTTAGTTTAGATCCATAATCGGTAATTTGAGTACAAACTAATGTTTAATTAAACTAACGACATATAATTTCTTTAGAGTATGGTTGTACGAGTAATAGGACTGGACGCAGATACTCTCGAAATGTTGATTTAGATAGATATGTGCAATAATTTGGGAGAATTTCTATCGAGATCGACCCTGTATGGGAGAAACCGATTTACAACAATGCCACAAGGTTTAGCAATGCCATTGGTACCAACGTTCGAGAATCTTTTTCTGTTTGTTATGGATCATGGAGAGAGGTACCAATAGAAACTAGAGAGCTAGTTAAAAATTGCTTGTTGGTAAGATGGTTATTTGATATTTATATATGTGTCTGCATCTGCAGAGATACTAATTAGTTTTTCTTTTCTTTCTTAATTCAGAACCATTTTGTGTTAGACTTGTCCAGCCAACTGGTCAATAACTTCATCGATGAATAGATAAGAAGTTCGTTCAAAGAGTACAAAAGGGAACTACACAAAACTATAAAAAAAAATATGCAAGTTCTGAAGAGGCATGAGCACACCTACCTGATCGACTTAAAGACAACATAGAAGATTGACACTTTTATGCAACAAGTTTGAATTCACCGTCTAGAAAGTAAGAACTTTTTGTCCTTTTTTTTTTTTGGTTTACAATCATTTCGATTACTCATTTCCTCTTAATTTCTCATTTTCTTAGAAAGTAGCAGAGACTAATCAAAGGAATCGATCAGCCCAAAAATACCCTCATACAGCTGGTTCTAAGACTTTCATATGCATACGAGAATCCATGGTAATATTAAAAGTATTTCTATATTTGATTTCTAAGAAAGTATTATTACTATCTTCTATGTGAATTGTTTTATAGAAAGGACCTGACGGTCAAACAAAGAACCTAGTACACTTATTCAAGCAAACACACTGGAGTGACCATTTGTTTGCTAATCAGGCCGCTAATGATGCATATGTAAGTTTTTATTCCGCAATGTAACTTTATTTATATATAATTGTCATACAATAATTAGTTCTAATTATTGATGTAGAGTCAAATGATCGAGCTGAGAAAAGCCTCCACCTAAGAAGGGTCTGAACCAATATCGAAAGAAGTGAGCAGGTGTTGGGCACATGAGTGAGCCTTGGTAGGGCACCAAAAGGTAAAAAAATGAAAAAAGAAAAATTAAATCATCGTCCAGTGCATCCTCATCAAGAGTTGTATAGGAGCAAAAACAAGAGATAGAAGAGTTAAAGGCTAGGCTAGCTAGATTGGATGAACTGGAAGCTCAAAGACAATCTAAGATGGATGATATGAAAGTTATGCTCGTACAGCTCATGAGAGATAAATTGAACTAGGTATGAACTCTTCAATTTTTGTAGTAAACTAATTAGAAGTTTGTGTATGTTGTTATCCTATAGTTATGGTATCAACATTAACATATAGTTATTTAAAGTATAGTTAGTGTTCTGAAGTTGAGTTTGATTTTCAGTTTGTGCTAAATAGGAGGGGGTATTGATAATGGGTAGAAATGCACGTTATTACAGCACAAGGATAGAAAACAATGAAGGATTGTGATGGTAAAAATATATAAAATTGTGTCCAAAGGCATTAGGTTTAGAATATTGTGATCACATGCGTCCATCGCATTAAAGCAGCTAACTTATGTATTTTTTGCAGAAAAATGCGTTGGCACAAGGCGGAATTGCGATCCAAAGAATTTAGCGTCCGAGCGCATTAAGAGATTGTGACCACAAGGCTATACGATCATATGCGTTCGCAAAGATCTGCTCAAGAAGGTGGCCACATAGAGATAGCGCATCAAGGTGGAAGCTTAATAAATCACGATGGGACAGAAAGCTGATGACGGTCGATTCCGAATTAAGTTGACAAGCCATTAACGACACACTATAGTAAGTACACTCAACTTT